>NC_064631.1:123465754-123768784 GCF_023864275.1 Schistocerca cancellata
ATTACATGTCCAAGAAATTTTATAGAAGTTTTGCCAAAGTGCGATTTGCTAAGATTAAACTGTGAGTCCTTGTGCACGTAAAGTTCGTAACAGTTGTTCAAAAATCAGATTGTGTTCAGACCAGTTAGCTTCTGCAATAAGAATGTCGTCTACATACGTTGTGATTCTTTCTTTAAGTTCTGTCGGAAGTATAGTATTCAAACCGCGAATAAATGCTGCTGAAGAAATTGTTAAACCGAACGGTAATTTACAAAACTGGTAACAGTCACCAAAACAGAGAAAAGCTGTGTACTTTCTACAGTTCGGATGGAGCTGAATTTGCAAAAATCCCGATTTCAAATCTAACGTGGAATAACTAGCAGTACCATGAAATTTCTGTAGAAGTTCTTCTAGTGTCTGTGGGCGATCTGTTTCATTAATAATATTGTCATTAATGTGACGCGAATCAAGTACGAGGCGAAGTGAACCATCCTTTTTCTTAACAATATGGAGTGGGTTTATGTACGGACTAACTGTCGGTTCAATAATTACTTGGTCAAGCATAGCTTGCAATTCTTTCTTAATTTTTTCTCTGTGAATATACGGAATGGGATAATGTTTGGCTTTAAATGTGTCGTGCTGTTTAACTTGAAATTCATACATAAAACCGGACATAGTACCAGGAACGTTGTCAAAAACTGGAGCTTGCTGTAAAAGAATTTTGCGTAGTTGCGTGCGTTGGTCGTCTGTATTTGCACTGCTATGTTTAACTTTATCAGAAAGCATTTGTATAACGTCATAGTCGGCTTCGTCTGGAGTAATATGGTTGTGTACGTATGTGAACAATGTGGAATGACAGTCTATGTTACGTGATGCGGAAATGACCTCTGTACGATTAATTGTTTGTTCTTCTACAGATAAAGAGTGCTGAAATTCTAAAGCCAGTTGTACATTTTCATCCTTTAACATGAAATAGGAGTTTTGAAAGTCAATAATTGCGTCGTGTTGTACCATAAAATTCGTACCGAAAATAATGTCTGTTGTCAATAAGGGAACAATCCAAAAATTTGAGTGAAATGTATCACCTGCAATACAAAATGATAAATGTGTCTGTAATTTTACATCTACTCCATTACCAGATACTGCTCCTTTTACTTTAGTTTTGCCTAATGGTAACGTAGGATAGGTATTCTCTTTGTTACATTCGTTGAAAGTTTCCTCATTTATAACTGACATAGATGATCCAGAATCGATTACTGCTGAAAATTTAGATGATCCAATCTTTACTTCAATGACAGGGTATGAAATATTTTTTTGAATGACTGGTTTTTCCTGGAAAAGAGCGTCTCGGATGTCGTCATAAGTAATAATATTTTCGTGAACAAGATTCTGCGTATCTGAAGTATTCCTTGCGTTGCTGGAAGATGCAACCTGTACTGTATCTAGTCAAATTCTATCTGACGTGCTACTATTTTCGGGAGGATGCTGTGGCATTTCCACTATTTGTACTGTTCTGTTATTTCTTCCTGACGTATTACGTTCGGGATGATATCTACTGTCTGGTTCATTCATGATAATCTGTTGTTGCGGATGATTTTGTTGCTGGTAAGACCGACTGTTATTAAACGTACGCTGAAAATTGTGCTCGTTATTTTTACGTCTGTCATGATAGTCATTGCTATATGGCGCGTTGCGATAGGAATTGAAATGATGTATTTTCTGCACGTACTGGTTTCCTTGTTGCTGTGCTTTACTATTTGGTGGAGCCGACGCTATGCGTGTAGGCGGCGAAACATTAAAGCTTGGTTGACCTTGTACATTACATTGTTGGTTAGGTATGCTAACCGGCTGGCTTTGATACTGTTGCGGAGAAAAGCGTCTATTGTCACCAAAATGTGGTTGCGACTGCTGAAAATTTTGTACATACTGATGATTAAAATTTTGTCACTTATTAAAATTATGCTGGAAGTACTTGTCATCTCGAGAGAGTCTAATGAAAACTGTCACTTTCAGGTAAAACTCGTCATATCAGGTTTTCTTTACTAATTCTTAATTCTAGATAGGTTGATAGTTGGAGAGTTGTTTTGATAGATATAAAGGATAGTAGAAGAGAAGGCAGCAGTGCAGAAAACTAAAGATGAAATAGCACTACTACGGCTCGGGGCTCTGTGCACGCTACGGCACATATTCATCGAAGTGTAATGAATCCCCTGAGGTCTATTACGCGCTACAAATAAATTTTAGTTTCTGCGTTACAGACAATGGCGGTGAAATTTCAAAAACAAATTGTCGTATCCAGTCCAATGCTAGTTTCTGCATTACAGCCCAAGCTGATGAAAATATAAAAGCAAATTGTTGTATGCTGTCCAAAGCGTGAATCTGTGTTCTTAAATTTTTTCACGGATAAAAATTGCTTATAATCAATGTTATCGTCTCTGAATGTGTGAACAGTTTCAGGATTGCATGAGAATCTATTTGTCCATGTCTGTTCGGATTCTAAGTCACGTAGTCTCCGTACATCACCTAAGTTACACTGGCTGTGTGAGTGTGACAAATGTTCGGAACGTGGCGTATGCTGTGATGTGTTGGTGATTGAAACATTTTTCATTTCTGTCACTTTAATACGTTCGTCAATTTGGCTGATCTGTTGTTCTAATTTCTTATCGACTTCCGTATCCAGAGTGCGTGAAACTTCTGCTGACACTAATTTAAACTCGTCGCGTATCTGTGTTGCGTTTTCTGAACATTGTTCAGTGACTGCATTAATTTCATCTCTAAGTGATTCTGTTGTGGCTGCATGCGTATTATTTAATTCTTGTGCAACAGATCTAATTTCTTCACTACTGTTCCTAGCACAAACCTCAATTTCGTCACGTAATTGTTCTTTAGTATCATGACGTTGCGCGGTAACGGCTGTAATCTGTTCACTAAGTTGTTTGTTCTGTTCGTTAAGGTTGTCGTGTTTTTCATTCGACAGTTTGAAACTTTCATTAAGTTGTTTGAACGATTCATTAAGTTGTTTATAATTGTTGTCCAGTTTTTCATTAATTTGTTTGAAATTGTTGCTTAGTTTTTCGTTCCACTGTTTGAGTTTTTCATTACGTTGTTTGTACAATTCATTAATTTGTAGCAATAGTGCCATAACTTGATCCCAGCCAATATTACCTACTCTATTCTTTGTACTGTGTGGTGGTGTATCTGCATGTGTCACGTTTTGTGTAACCATTTGGTTATTCTGTGATTCTTGAAAAGGTTTGCCTATCGGACGTGCGCTGTTGGTCACTAAATCGGAATCAAATAAATCTGACGTATTTTGGGTACATTGTTCACCTTCATTAGAAACAATTATCTGTTCGCTACGTAAATTTTGCAAATTAGACGTGTCAAACTGGACAGCGTTCATTGTAATGGAACCTGCCGCGTCATCAATTGTCGTTAAATTAACAGAGGACACAACTGAATTTGTTTGCTCATCATTAGGATTAAAATCATTATTAGTGATCGGTAGGCACAGATTATCTGTAATTAGACGATTATCACTATTACACGGAGTGTCGCAAATATTATCAGTCAAATTATTCGAGTCGGCTATTTCACTCATTGCACATCGCGATGTACTGTTAACAGTTTTTCGCGGCATTTTTCACAAATCAAAATTAAGCACAAATCTGGAACAAACACAAGTACAACAAAGAGCAATAAATTGCCGATGATCTGTGAAAGAAAGAGTGACAAATTAGTAAATGCGTTGCGCCAGATGCAAACTACATTTAAGTACATAAGAGCAGATATATGACTACTTCTCAGAGATTCACAAAGAAATACGATCTTGGCCGGTTGTCGCCAAGTGTAACCACCCCACGTAAAATTATTAAAATGTTTATTATGGATAATGATTCTGAGCCTCGTTAAAGTCGGCCACTATCTGCTCTTACAATAGCTTTTCCCGGCACAGCTCTGTGCAATGCTGGCCTATACATTTATTATTTATGAAAAGAAGCAAATGATTTTTCTTTTGCAACAATCGGAATGATCATGCATTAAAAAAAATATTAAATTCTTTAAATTGAAATGAATGCTAGTTAGAAATTAGACAAAGATTATTATTAGGACATTTTTAAAAGATTTACATGTGAGTTTACATAATATTACTAGATATGCGCGAGGCTGCTTTTTTTTTTACCTTATACAATAATACTCAGGCTCCGGCATCGCTGCACCGCGACCGGCCAAGCCAACATGAAACACCAAACAGGACTGACTAGCGCAGACAGGCGACTGCTCGCTAGCAACAACTTACTGCTACTGCTACACAGTTCGTACTGCAGTCAACACTGCTCTTTGGTCTCAGATTCTCAAATAGCTTACATATCTCAGGCAGCGCATACCAGTCAACACTGCTCTTTGGTCTCAGATTCTCTTATAGCTTACATATCTCAGACAGCGCATACCAGTCAACGCTGCTCTTTGGTCTCAGATTCTCTTATAGCTTACATATCTCAGGCAGCACGTACCTCTTACAACGACAATGAAAATGTATACAGTTCCCGTTTATCTCGAGCGGTCGCCTTACCATTTGGCAATCCGTGCACGAATTACCACCTGACCCAAACTTCCATATGTCGTCAACATACGTCTACGGTCTGTACCCTCACATCCATTATGTGTATTCCCGTACAGATCAGACTTCGTACTTGAAAGTCGCATGCTCGGTACGGCAGTTAAATATAATACTGCAGTGCCCGTGTTATTCTGGTGACAATGCACAGCGGCGACCACAATCACCTGAGATATGTTTTTATAGACGAATGTCGATAATTAAGATGGCTGGTAAGGCAAGAAATAAGGCGGTTCTGCACGGAGTCGGAGAGTAAAGTAGTATATGGAAAACACGATCAAGAAGATAGGACACGATGATATGACATGGGCTGGGGGAATAGCTTCCATGATACGAGAAGGGGTTGTGGAGGGTGAAAACGGTAGAGGAAGAAAGAGATTTGAATAAATCCAGCAAATAATTGAGGACGTAGGTTACAAACGCTAATCTAAAATGAAACGATTGGCACGGGAGGGAGATTCGTGACAGGTCACTTCAAAACGAGGCAGAAGACTGATGACTCAAAATAAAAGAAAGAGAAGTGTAAGAAGTGCGTGATATATTCTCATGGGATATACTCCACAGCAGTTTAATAGGTAGTGGTGCCACGTAAATGGCTTACATAACAGCAATCAACAGTTACAAACATTTTCTGCTCGACTCGTATCTTTTAATGTATATCAGTACTGTAATCTTTTCAAAAGTGTCGTGATATCACAGGGTGACTATGTTTTCTATTTGACAGAGAGGCATAATCGTTCATAGAATGGCTGCTATGTTTAATTGACTTCTTGACACTAAATCCAGTGACGACTAGGTACCACTGTTTTAAGTGATTACTGATGTGCGCGTGATATCTTACACGCCTCTTACTTCATTTTTATTCCACCATAACTTGTAACACTCAGCGACGGCCATTATAATAAAACTTGGCAGGAGCACACTTCGCTTGCTGCTGAATACAACAACATCTGTATATTAATTTTATGCTACGTTGTATTTTCAATCCTTGCAATGTTTTATATATATCACTTTTTTTTTTCAAAATGAGTCACGTCTTCATATACATGCCGCACTCTGTCATAAAATAGCAGTATCACTCGGAGTTTTAGTATTAAATTCTTTTTCTCCCTTCGTATGATATTTTATTGTTACGGTTTGTCATTCACCATAACGTACGGTGTACGAGGGCGAGCTGAAAAGTAATGGCTCCGAATATTTTATGAGCTAACTCTTACAGCTTTTTAAATAAAACAATCTTTATTAGTACCATCTTCATTCTCCAAGCCTGCATACTTGCAGCGCTCTGCAACCAGAAGGCTCCGAACTGTAGACTATAACCTGGTGGTGTGTAGCGCAGTTATTGTCGATTCATAAGGGACGGCGCGCTGTAATCGAGTTTCAAATGCGAAGACTTCGCCCACACATGGGACACCCTGTCCTTCAGCGTGACAGTGCCGGACCACACACGAGTGATGCGACATATGGAACAATCTGATGTCTTGGGTTCACATTCCACACAGGTCAGACTTGGCCGCAACCGCTTTTCATCTGTTTCCAAATCCTAAAGGACTTCACTTTGATAGTGATGCAGCAGCGTAAGGGGAGGTGAGATTGTGGCTTCCTCATCGAAACCAAACATACCACAGTGACGGTAACAACAAACGGGTGTCTCGTTGTGTAAAATGCGTCTGTCGTCAGGGTGACTATGCTGAGAAGTAACTATGTAGTTATGAAGAACCAAGAAGAAGAATACTAATAACTTATGCTTTATTCAAAATAACTGTAATGGTTTTCACACATAAACTTCGGAGTCATTACTTTTCAACACGGCATTGTACTAGGATGGCTTGTTAAAACGTTGCAATATTTTCAATACTAGGTTTTATATTTGTTCACAAAATTTTGTACAGAATTATGTATGTATTTTACTCATTTAAAGCTGGTGAAATTGTTAAATAAATACAATGACGCTTTATATACTACACAGCTTTCTCCGTTGCTGTACGGTACTCTAATTGACATACCGCGTATAGACACTTTTTAAAATTACATACAATTGAATTAAGAGAGTGACATATCATACATTTAATATTGATAGTGTCACTGACGCTGTCTTGTAGCGTAGATGTTTACACTGCAATATGCCGCACGGCTTGAGCTACTGTAGTTGCTCACTGGCTTTATGAAGGAATGTTTATAACATGACCATGTACCACGTAAGGTACGTAACTGAGCTTCACTACGTCACTGCAATGAATGACGTTTTCTCTTCTTTGTTTCATATTACAATATCTTACCACAGAAAAAGGATCCTGATGCCGAAACGTGTGGTGAAAAGTGAAAAATAAAGAAAATATATTTCCAGGTGACCAAGACAAGTGTAGCATTGGTTACAGAATTGAGGGTTTAGGCAGAAGTGGCAGATACTTCTACAGAAGTGACTGGCATCCAGTATAAAAGAGCCAACTACAAATTTTCTCCTCTTTTCGATTGTAATTATTTTTCTAAAACTTCGTATTCCACCTCAGGTGATGTAAGATGCTCATTAGTTTGCAACGAAAGCGTAACTCCCAGTACAGGCCCTTCCCACCACATGCACCTTTTATTTCCATAAACCGTAAGATTCTCACAATTATCACTTTATCGTTTTAGGCAACTAACTGTACCTATTTGCAAGCAAGCCCCTGAGCTTTACGAGGGAGCTTCAGACATTGACGTTTGTACTCAAATTCTCGTACAGTTGACTACTAATATCTTAGTATTGTCTCCTGTTGACAGCACTTAGGAGCCCTCTGAATAATCCCTGTTCTGACTGCACTTAGAGTCACGTTAACATTTATCAGAAATCAGGAAATACCTCCGCTGTGCGGTATCGATGTGGAACTTGCAACACTGTCGCGCAAAACACAGAGTAGTTTGCATAGAAACCGTGAACTGTCTTTTACACACAGTCAGTTACTTCTTAAAAAAATTCATTGTACGGTTGTCTCTTGCATTGACATACAGATAAAGTACAATAAGTTGAATATCTCAACTTCAAAATAAGTACTTCGAAGCTGGTCTTCTATGTCGTAACCGAACGTGGTAACCGACGAAATCTTCCTTTCGGAGTAGCTATTATGAAACGTTAGTGAATTTGAAATCTCTAGTTTCTGGATTACCACTAAGGGAAGACAGGGACTTACACACATAGCACGTTACACTTTATAATGATATAAATTGGTGTAAATATTTGCTGACTAAGAATGAAGTAGACAAGCCTTACTGTGTACCTTATCTTTTTTTGTAAACATGTAATTATTTAGATGCATGGACTAATTCAGTCCAAAAAATGATATTATGTTAGAAAAAGCATTGGCATATTATGTCAGAAATGTGGAGACAAACATGAAACATTGCGTGATATAAAAATAATAATAATAAGAGCAGAAAATAACTGAATACAGCTTAGGTAAATTGGCAATATTAAGTGATAATTTTTATTACATATCCTGATGTATGAGTGTGGTATGCAACTACTACATTTAAACCTACTTTTAAAAAATCATTATGTATCATGATGCGAGAGAGCATGCCAGCACCTGCCTCAGCCAGGGCACATCTGATGTGTGTGCGGTGTTCGTCGATACTTGCACGAAATGGAAAGGTGTACACCTTGTCTTTTACATATACCCACAAACAAAAGTCTAAATATGTCAGATCAGGAGATATCGGTGTCGAACTATTTTACCGTCTCGTCCAATGCAGACGGGAACAGTGTGATATAGGTTCACTAGGACCTCCCAGTGGTGAAGCGGAGCGGCCCCGTCTTGCTGGAAAATTAATACACCAATGGCCTCTTGAAGCTATGGCATCAGGTAGTTCTGCAACATATCTACATATGCAATTCCGTTAACAGTCTCGTCATCGGGAAATATGATGGGTACACTTTAAACAGATTTCAGTGTACAAAAGACATTCACTTTCGGTGAGCCTCCAAGGTCTCAATCGCATTCTGTGTACCCCACATCAGCAGGCTACTCCGGTCGGCGTTACTACTAATGTGGAGAGTGTCCTCGTTTTCTCAGAAATAATCTTCGCTTTCCATCCTGTTCATCATCTCCACACCGTCTTAGCTGATCACTACCACCTAACGTCCGTAACAGTTGCAACTTGTGTGAATTATACTGCAGTCGCCATCATAAAATTCTCCGTACTGAAGGCTGAGTAACGTTCAGCTTCAAACTTGCTCCCGTTATGAACTTCCTAGGACTCTACGCATATGTCCCCCTCATGACTTTAAAAACTTGGCCTCCTACCCCTGGGCGACTTTGACCTTCCCTCAGAACCTGTTTTCACAAATCGATCGTACCACGCTTTTATGGTCTTTGCGTAAAATGGGGCATTGTGATACTACGTTACGAAGGGTCTTTTTTCAACAATTGGTGATTATGCTTCGTGCTAATACAGCCAGCAAAAAAAAAAAAAAAAAAATGGCTCCGAGCACTATGGGGCGTCTGAGGTCATCAGTCTCCTAGAACTTAGAACTACTTGAACCTAACTAACCTAAGGACATCACACACATCCATGACCGAAGCAGGATTCGAACCTGCGACCGTAGCGTACAGTCAACACTTAGCACATTCAACAACGTTGTACGTCTCCCGTGTCACTGTGGTCATAAGCTGTTTCCGTATTACAACAGACTGGAGTGTCATCTGGAGGCATAGGATTGAAACTCGAGAACACAGTGCGATGTCTCAAGAATTACAGCAGGAAAGTCAGTCAATGGTTCCGAAATTATTTAGTGTTATATTTAGGTAACTGATTAAGAATAACCTAGCGTAACTCGTGTATGAATTCACTGAATGTTGTTAAAAACCAGCAAAACGAGACTATGCAGAACTGTTCCCAAAGCGATGGCAACAACAGCACAGTACCTCTGCTGGGTCTGAGGGTGGTTGCACTTCTCTACGTTTGTGTTGTGCGTTTGGATGATTACATACGACAGGGTATTTCACTGTTGGGAAGGTATTTTCACAGACACAAAGATAATCCATACATACACTGCTGGCCATTATAATTGCTACACCAAGAAGAAATGCAGATGATAAACGGGTATTTATTGGACAGATATATTATACTAGAATTGACATGTGATTACATTTTTAAGCGAATTGGGTGCATAGATCCTGAGAAATCAGTACCGAGAACAACCACCTCTGGCCGTAATAACGGCCTTGATACGCCTGCGCATTGAGTCAAACAGAGCTTGGATGGCGCGTACAAGTACAGCAGCCCACGCAGCTTCAACACGATACCAACTTCATCCAGAGTACTGACTGGCGTATTGTGACGAGCCAGTTGCTCGGCCACCATTGACCAGACGTTTTCAGTTGGCGAGAGATGTGGACAATGTGCTGGCCAGGGCAGCAGTCCAACATTTTCTGTATCCAGAAAGGCCCGTACAGGACCTGCAACACGCCGTCGTGCATTATCCTGCTGAAATGTAGGGTTTCGCAGGGATATAATGAAGGGTAGAGCCACGGGTCGTAACACATCGGAAGTGTAACGTCACTGTTCCAAGTGCCGTCAATGCGAATAAGAGGTGGCCGAGACGTGTAATCAATGGCACCCCATACCATCACGCCGGGTGATACGCCAGTATGGCGATGACGAATACACGCTTCCAATGTACGTTCACTGCGATGGCGCCAAACACGGATGCGACCATCATGATGCTGTAAACAGAACCTGGATTCATCCGAAAAAATGACGTTTTGCCATTCGTGCACCCAGGTCCGTCGTTTAGTACACCATCGCAGGCGCTCCTGTCTGTGATGCAGCGTCAAGGGTAACCGCAACCATGGTCTCCAAGCTGATGGTCCATGCTGCTGCAAACGTCATCGAATTGTTCGTGCAGATGGTTGTTGCCTTGCAAACGTCCCTATCTGTTGACTCAGGGATCGAGACGTGGCTGCACGATCCGTTACAGTAATGCGGATAAGATGCCTGTCATCTCGACTGCTAGTGATACGAGGCCGTTGGGGTCCAGCACGGCGTTCCGTATTACCCTCCTGAACCCATTGATTCCATATTCTGCTAACAGTTATTGGATCTTGACCAACGCGAGCAGCAATGTCACGATACGACAAACCGCAATCGCGATAGGCTACAATCCGACCTTTATCAAAGTCGAATACGTGATGTTACGCATTTTTCCTCCTTACACCAGGTATCACAAGAACGCTTCACCAGGCAACGCCGTCAACTACAGTTTGTGTATGATAAATCGGTTGGAAACTTTCCGCATGTCAGCACGTTGTAGGTGTCGCCACCGGCGCCACCTTGCGTGAATGCTCTGAAAAGCCGATTATTTGCATATCACAGCGTCATCTTCCTGTCTGTTAAATTTCGCGTGTGTAGCACGTAATCTTCGTGGTGTAGCAATTGTAATGACCAGTAGTATATTATAAAAATTTATGTGCATACATACATATACATGTATGCATGTATGTAGATACGCTCGTTCAACATCTCCTCTTAACCACTGGACCAGTTTCAGTCAAACTTGGAACAAATGTTACGCACTGTTA
This sequence comes from Schistocerca cancellata, assembly GCF_023864275.1. NCBI lineage: Eukaryota > Metazoa > Arthropoda > Insecta > Orthoptera > Acrididae > Schistocerca > Schistocerca cancellata. Next base: position 123,476,909 of record NC_064631.1, read on the forward strand.
GGACAGAAAATCTGTCTGGTTAATAACTACCTATCGAATAGGTGGGGGGGGGGGGGGTGGAGGAAGAGTGTGGGGGGGGGGAGGTTAAAAAGAAGTGTTTGACACGACCTTTGAATACTTATACTTCAGTGATCCAGTATTTGAGAATGGGAGCACTTAGAGACTTATAACAAAGTTTACACCTAATTGCATATCTTCACGAAACGTCTTCTCGCTGACGGTATTCACGATAGGATGAAAGGGAAAAGTTCATCGCTGAAGACGTTTTCGCTGTTCATGCAGTAAACACAGCGTATGACGCATGTTGTTTTAATTGATTCCTTCCTTGCTACTAACTGTATTGGCGACACATTTCTCAAGCAGTATTCACATATATCACTGAACGTACCAGAGAAATTATATCATTCTAGGACACATATTTCACGAGACATAACGTCATAAAAACTATGATGCTTGAAATACTTTTGCCTCATTCATGACGTTTAAATTTATTGGTTCCTTACTACTTACTCTGTTCACAACACTTTTCGCAAACAGTAGCTACGTATACCGGCAAAATTATATTACTGTACAGCACATAGTACAGGAGATACGACGTCATAAACACTGAACTGCGTGAAATATAACTGCAAGCGAAATTCACTACGCAAGTGAAATATGTATCAAATACGAGTGAAATAAAATGTAAGTGAAATACGTACGACATGTATGTACGCAGGCAAAGCCACAGATAGCCGGTTGGGGTGGCCGAGCAGTTCTAGGCGCTACAGTCTGGAACCGCGTGACCACTACGGTCGCAGGTTCGAATCCTGCCCCGGGCATGGATGCGTGTGATGTCCTTAGGTTAGTTAGGTTTAAGTAGTTCTAAGTTCTAGGGGACTGATGACCTCAGAATTTAAGTCCCATAGTGCTCAGAGCCATTCTAACCGTTTTGAAAGCCACAGATAAAAAGCTCGTCCTTAACCCCTTGAACGATTTCAGTCGAATTTAGTACATGTATTAGTCACAATTTGGAACGAAAAACTGCAGGGAAAAGGACCAACTTACTGCGGTGAGCGCTGTAACGTGGAGAGAGCAGCGACAAGGAGATGAAGGAGATGATTAACACATTGTGAGAGAGAAAGAGAAGATGGGCATAGACAAGGGAGAGGAAGTCAGATAGAGAGAGAGAGCGATGGGCAAACAGAAAAATAGAGGGGAAAGTTGGAGATGGACAGAAAAAGTAAAGCGCAGGATATGGACAGGAGGAGGATGCTAGAGAAAGGAGGGAGAAGGAGCTGAACAGACAGAGAGGAGAAGGAAATGAAGAGAAAAGGTAAGTGGAGGAGATGCACAGATAGAGGGGGGAGAAAGCCAGAGATATGAAAGCAGAAGAGATGAACAGAGGGAAGAGGGCGGAGGGAAGTAGAAGGGCAGTGTTAGGGGGTAAGAGGAGATGGAAAAAGTGAGGGGGAGTATGTGATGGAATTAGAGGGAGGAAGGAGGATATGGAGGAAATAGCAGGTGGACAGAGGAGAGAGGAGCAGATTCACAGAGAGAGGAGGGAGGAGGAGATGGATGGAAAAAGGAGCAGGATGATAGGGACAGTGGGGTGGTGAATGAAGTAGGCAAAAAGAGGGAGAACGAGGAGCTGGAGAGGAAGGGGCTGAAGGTTGGAGTAAACACATAGTGGGGAAACGCAGGGTACTCAGCTGGTTGGAGCAATAAATCCCATTAATTATTACTGCGTAATATGATAGAGGTCACGGTTCACGTATTCCAGATTCCTCAGCTATTACCCACTAGAAAACTGTGAAATTTAGGATCCGCGATGAATATCTGTCTGCAACAGGTATTAACTTCGACTCGAGAATAAGAGGAAATCAAAACAACTGAGAGAACAGGAAGAGGAGCAAACATACTCTAATAAATTTTACTGTATGTTAGTATTTCACAGCAACAAGTTTCGTTATGTCCGCTTCCAGCTATCGTTCCCCACAGGAAGCGAAGTCACGTCCCAGTGGGACGCCACGCGTGCGCAAAGTTCCCTCCTCCGGTGTCCATTAACACAAGGAGGGATTGTTGAGACCGCCAAGCTTCGTTCTACGGTTATCAGCTTGGCAGATAAGCTGGCGGACTAAGCTCTACGTCCACGTCGAAGTTTGCCCGGCTCGATGCTCATTACTGGACGGCGAGATAATGTGCGGCCGAAGACGTCGGCGAGAAGGCGCTGGCCTCGGGAAGCTGGTCTCAGGAGACAGCCAGATATACAGGGGAATGGAGCCAAGCTGCCGAGGACAGATCTCATCGTGCCTGAAAATACAGTAATTCGTTGTAGCTGACACGCTGAAAGAAGAAATAAATGACATCACTTGTGGAGTTATAATGTACGAGCAGAGTTTAGTTATGCCACACTTCTTTTTCTGAAACCAGCTTGGTTCTATTCAGGATTCCAATACACTGTATTATTCCTCCTTATTTTGCCAATAAATCCTATTTTTCAACAAAATCTCTGTTCAGTGCGACAGCCTGACTCCACCTTACTGTTTGCCTGCGTGGTACCACTCTGCTGGTCGACGTCGGAGGCTACGTCTTGCTGCATCAGTAAAAATCCCATTACCACGTACTGCTTTCGCCGGGGTACATCATTTTGGGAAAAGAGGTAGAAGTCGGAAGTTGCGAGATCTGGGCTGTAGGATGGATAAGAAAGAACAGTCGAGTGAGGTGTTGTGGCTCCCCTCGCAGGCTTGTATGAGGCTGTGAGGTTCTCCTGGAGAATAAGACGTTCATTTGCATTTTTGTGGCGACGGAGACTCTGAAGTCGTTTCTCCAATTTCCTGATGGTAGCAGAATACACTTCTGAGTTGATCGTTGCACCATGAGGTAAGATATCAAACAGAATAACCGCATCAGAGTCCCAGAAGACCGGCTGAGCGTGCGGCTCTGAACATTTTCTTCACGGGAGAGGTGATGTGCCGCCACTCCATGGATTACCCATCTGTTTCCTGTTCAAAGTGACCATGTTTCACCACCTGTGACGTTCGACAAAAATTTTCTCACGATCACGTGCAAGCAATTTCGCGCTCTTTATGGTCTTCCGTTAGACGACGAGGAACTCAGCTGGCACCAATCACTGAATATCCCTACTGGTGGACGAGGGAATTTTCCAATTTTGAAAAAAGAGAAGGAGCGATCTTATCTTACATGTTTAAAACATTCTAGACTCAAGATGGCATGATCGCATATTTATTTCTTTATTTTAAGAAAACCTGCCTCGACAGAATTCGGTGTCATCTTGAGATGTTAAATAATCTTTTTGTTATGAAAAGTGTTCATTGTAAGTTGCACATGGCAACTTGGAGTGAAATCCGACTTAAAATAACACATTTCATAACAAAAAGAATTTTTAAGACCTCAAGATGACAGTAATGCCTGTCCTAGCCGACTGTTTTAAATAAAGAAATATTTATGCCGTCTAGGCTTTGTTTTTTGTTGGTGGACGAGGTTGCCACCACTATCAACAGAGAAGCAAGCTCTGAACGAGGTGTTTGATTGTGATCCGTCTATCAGTTCGAATGAAAGTGTCCACACGTTCGAACATTACAGTCACAACTGTGTGCTGCCGCCCGGCACTGGGGAGTTCGGACCGACTTACGCGACCTTGTTGCGATGGTGTCAGACGCCTCGCCCAATGACTCACCGTGCTTTTGTTTATTGTCAGGCGTCCGTAGACATTCAGCATGCACCTGTTGACATCCGCGATGATTTAATTTTCTGCCAAAACAAACTCAGTAACAGCTCTCTTCTTTCAACGCACCTTGATTACAGATGCCATTTTCTAGGCTACGTGTAGCGACGCCATGTATCGGAACTTCATGAAACTGCGCGGGCTGAAGCGGGAATATACCACGATGCTCCACAACAAATTCCACGTTTTCCTACCAAAACTGAGAAAAATAAAGTGTTGCGTTACTTATTGAACGCTCCTCATATATATTATTACAGGCCGATCTTTCCTGCACAGAAAGAAATTAATAATCGACTTCTTAACAGTCACACGGCTACAACGAAAGAAGACTGCCTACATTACGTAAAGTTACGGTCATTCGTTCACTGTACTGCACGCCATGTTGCGCCGCTTTATTCAATTTATAACCATCTAAGGCAGTGTTTCTTGAACTTTTTCCATGACTGCCCTCTTGCTCCCGTGGAATGAGGCCACTGCAATGCTCTGCTGCACCCCCAACCCTCAGCCTTATCCCATCCGTCATTGCGTCGTAGTATATGTTATATATAAACTGTCTTATGTTGAAGCTACTGTCAATCTCACAGCTGTAAAAACTGGGTATTTTTAATACATACACCTATAAAATTCAATCCCTTAGGCCATGAAGCACCAGTCCAGTGTTTGTCATTATGGCGATGTTCATCACGTAACGGCTTGCATTCGATCCGGATCTGATGCCTAACATTAATTCCAGTAGGAGGTCGACGGTGGGCTTGATGGAGCTTGTCGAGGTAATGTTAGTTCACAGGTAATTCCTCGGCAAATCCCACAATAAGCGTTTTGTTACTAAATGTTGTCTGCCACTAGCGGACCAAAACCCAACCGAAGATCCCAAGACCGCTACGCACAGCAAATGGCTGTAAATTTTCCTCTGTATTCCTATAATTCCGACTTAAAACCACCTTGACAGTTTTCTTCATATTTTTATTCGTTACCGAGATATAGAAGTTGAAAGTCGCCCTGACTGTAAACGTAATATGCACGTAAAATCCGCTGGAAGGCGAAAACGTAGTTTATAAGGTGACATATCCAAGAGAAATACGCTCTAAAGTGTCTCCGTTTTCACCTGGGAACGTCACGTTGTAGTACTGAGGGACATGCAAATTTTTTTGCACATAAAATCCGGTCTGAGGTGTAAAATTAGCTTTGCGTTATTTTACTTCAGTATTACTGAACTATCTAAATTTTACCGACCAGTACACTTCTTTTCGTATTATTTACATGCCCTGCTGCACCTGTGAAAACAGTGGAACAAGTGAAAAAATTTTCCTATCGGAGCACGAATAAGGGGAGGGGGGGGGTATGTTACTGTTTTTTCAAAAGACTCTGACTGAAAAGTAGGGTATCCGCTGCCTCATTCAACATTAATCAGCACCTCTAACAATTTTCCCACAATTTCTGGAATGTGAACATATTCACGCTTTTTTATGATGAGCGAGAAGCAGACGGTGGCAGTCACAAAGGGACGGAAAAAAAGTAAGTACTGGAAGATAGTGAACAGTGGCCATATCGTAGAACAAGCGATGGAGACAATGGCTGTGTGTGGTAGAGAGAGGGACACAGTGGCAATGGAACGTAGTTGACAGTGACGGAACAGTGCTAGGGAAAGAGTAAAGGCGACGGTGCCAGGAAGTGGGGCGGAGGGGGGCGAGGAGGAATAAAGATAAAGTTGAAACTGGTGAGAGCCAGTAATAATGAGGGACAAAGTGTGTGAATACGGCAACGTGGAAGGGAGAGCTAGTGGCATCGAGAACAGACAGCAGCAGTAGGATGGATGGGATGAGATATTAGCGCCAAGAAAGAGCAAGAGGGAGACAGACAGTGACAGTGAGAGGAGACTGTAGTTGTAGCGGTGGTAGTTGTAGTAGTAGTAGGACAGAGCGCTGGTAGTTGTGGCTTACACAGGAGACACAAAGAGATAATGACAATGAGTTGGGCTGAATGACTGAGTGATAAAGGGCAAGAATGAGTGTATGGGTAGGAGTAGTGTATATGAGTTACGGTTAGGGGAGCTTGTGGGAGATAGATGTGAGTTTTTTGTAAAAAAAATAAAAAAAAGGAGTATGTTCGCATACCATCTTTTTTGGGCAAGGTTGTTTTAGAAGTGCCCAGGAAGGTAGAATGATGCACTATTAACCCCTTTTCAATCTTCTATCGGGTTATCAAACGACACATTGGCGTCAATAACACCGGCACAGACAGATGCGAGACTCATCGCCGAATACCACAGAACGTGTCCCTGGCAGTTCTTGCTGACAATGTACACGAAACTTCTCCCCGGTTTCCAGCGCTGCCCTCTGTCCGTTTGTCAGTGTCGATCCTTCAATCCTAATACCTTAGGAAGTTCGCTACACTTCCTGAGACGTTGTGATTCTGTGTTCATTTCGTAACACTTTTAACGTGTGACATCGTTAGGAACAGTTCTACCGCAGAATAAATACGTAAGTCTGTATAATCTCTGGTTGTAGTTCTATGTCCTTTGCTTTTCGTTTCTGCAAGAGTAACTACTCGTAAACATCTACAACGAATTTTTAAAAGGTGCTGATTACCCCCGCTATTCAGCATCCAACAATTTTAAATCCATCTGTCCATCGTAACAACTTGTTCTGAAGTCATCGAGCTAAAGCCAGATGTCTGCACAATCTGTAATTATGGTGCTCCCATTTCCGTCATGCCAATGATCCGACTTTTCCATGTGTCAGAAATACTGCACTTCCATATCCTCTGGTGACACCCAGAAAAGTTCTAGTAACGCTGGACTCACCAGACGGCCATCCTGCACTCACAATATTTTTCATTCGTGGGACTGACTGTTCACTTACCGAAAACACTGTAAATAAGCCGACATGATAAAGAAATTTTAACTAACTACCCCCCAAAAGCATGACAACACCAGTGTATTCATTTGGTATTGTTCGTTCAAGGTTTTCTTTGTGTAGCACTGTCCATTTCCATCAGTGTAATACCTTTAATAAGGATAACATATTTCACATTTATTTATTTTTTAAACTTTTTTGGCTGAATTTTTTTCAAGTTTACTTTTTTTAAAACAACTATTTATTTGAAATGATAAATAATCGAAAGCCTCAGATGCCAGCAGATGTTGTTATATCTCAATGGGGACAGCTGAAAATGTGTGCCCCGACTAGGACTCGAAACCGGCATCTCCAGCTTGCATGGCAGACGATCTATCCATATTTTTTTTTTTACATCTTGTTCGTTGCGTTTGGTCTAGGTGGACGCCACAAGACATCCGTTCAAATTGATCGTTGATTCCTTTATTCAGTTTTTTTTATTATTATTATTACAGAGGGCGAGCACCCCTCTGACCGAACACTCGGAACTACAGTGCCGGCAATCCATCTGAGCCACCGATTGCACAGAGGATAGTGCGACTACAGGGACTTATCCCTTGCACGCTTCCCGTGACTATTTATTTCATAAAAATGGTGATTGGTACGACTTTCTTAAATTTTTCTATTCTCCAGTCGTAAGTAGGCTGTTCAGGTTTTTATGTTGGTAACGCCACGTAGCGTCCTGTATGAAAATCACTGACTGTGCTGTTTGCAGTCTGTGGCTGGTTTGCAATGTTGGAATTTGCTATTGTAGTGTTGGGCAGTTGGCTGTTAACAGCGCGTAACGTTGCGCAGTTGGAGGTGAGCCGCCAGCAGTGGTGGATGTGGGGAGAGAGATGGCGGAGTTTTGAGAGTGGATGATCTGGACGCGTGTCCATCAGAGACAGTAATTTTGTAAGACTGGATGTCATGAACTGATATATATCATGACTTTTGAACACTATTAAGGTAAATACATTGTTTGTTCTCTATCAAAATCTTTCATTTGCTAACCATGCCTATCAGTAGTTAGTGCCTTTAGTAGTTATAATCTTTGATTCAGCTGGCAGTATTGGCGCACGCTGTATTGCAGTAGTTTGAGTAACGAAGATTTTTGTGAGGTAAGTGATTCATGAAAGGTATAGGTTATTGTTAGTCAGGGCCATTCTTTTGTAGGGATTTTTGAGTCAGATTGCGTTGCGCTAAAAATATTGTGTGTCAGTTTAGTGTTGATCAGAATAGGTAAAGAGCGAAATGTCTGAGTACGTCCAGTTTTGCTCAGCTGTTTGAGAAGCAAATAACGTAAGAGGTTTTCCAGCACAGTAATTCATTAATTTTTCTAAGGGGACGTTTCACAGTTTTAATTGTATGCTGATCGCTAGATAATTTCAGTCGTAGTTATCGTAGCAGTATTCAAAAAATTACATTCACACACAGTTTTTCTATTCGTAAATAAAAGGGAAACAGAGCAAAGACGGAACTACCGGCATCCCCGCTCTCCAGTGCCCCGTTACGTTACCCTCCACTTCCCCGCTCTCTTTACCATCATTTTCTCTCCACCAACTGCTCCCGAAGTGGAACGCCTGGGTCCAGACCCGTTGTTGCAACGAAAATAAACTGCTGGAAAAAGGATTTGGAGTATATACTTGCTTACTAGTAATAATGGCTGTGAGATAAATCATTTAATTTATTTCAGTGTACTCTCAGTGGTAATAGGGGTCGATTAACGAGTCGAAAGTACAATAAAATACAATAGAACACAACTTCCATGCAAATTTAGCTGGAACATCTGACTAGTTCGCTAATTATCTTGTATCTCGTTTCTTTTGTTCGTCATTACATGATCTGTTGTCCCTGACTGCAATGACATGACTTACTTTTCTGTGCGATGTGAGCGCATGTGGCACTTTCACATTTATACAGTGCGATTCAGCTGCCCCTGCACGTTGGGTGTATGCAACGTTCAAACACCAGAAAAATTATTTTCATGTCATCTCACTCGTCACACACAAACTGTTAGTCCTATAGGAAAAATAACGCGAACTTTTTGTAGGGAATTTAATGTAGTTAAATTTTGTCCTGGGATACGTTTTTGCTAAAGGTTGTAGTTTCGAATTATGCAAGAAAAGCGTAGATAAGTTACCTTTAACCGCGTTCTTCTTGAATAACTTGGAAACTGTGGCTTCCAACGAGAACGTAACCTGGTTCAAAATTTAACAACATTAAATTTCCAGTTGAGTTTTTTCTGTAGGACTAACAGTTTGAATTCAGTGAGCAGGAAAATACGAAACTCCCGCGTGTGAGTTTTGAAGGTGTTGTGGGTTGCATTAAAAGTATGGGTAGGGGCAACTGAACCGTCATTTATGACGAGGACACAACTAATAGTTCATCTGAAGATTCGCTACAGTTTTTCTGTGAGATTTTAGGGGGGTTGGGTTGGGTTGTTTGGGAAAGTAGACCCGACAGCGAGGTCATCGGTCTCATCGGATTAGGGAAGGATGGGGAAGGAAGTCGACTGTGCCCTTTCAAAGGAACCATCCCGGCATTTGCATGGAACGATTAACGGAAATCACGGAAAACCTAAATCAGGATGGCCGGACGCGGGATTGAACCGTCGTCCTCCCGAATGCGAGGCCAGTGTCTAACCACTGCGCCACCTCGCTCGGTGTGAGATTTTAGGTAACCAGTTACAACCATCTATAAAACTAAACTCCACGATCAGGCTTTAATGACCACGTGATGTCGACCGGCCACTGTGTGATTCTCCACCAGGTCGCGTCATGCTAATGCAGTATGGAGGGGATCGAGTTCAACGCACCGCTCTTTCGGTCTTAGTCGACTTTCAGACCTTGGAGCCGCTACTTCACATTGAAGTAGCTCCCCGATCGGCATCGCGTGGCTGAGTGCATTCGGGTCCTGTCCTCGCAGCGAAGAAAAATTCCTGAAAGTGTTGGGGATAAAACCCTGCCCTCAGCGTGAGGGTCAGGCACCCTGACCACATGTTTAAGCAGGCCGACAACGTTCACTTATAAACTATTATACTCACTTTTTTGCGGATGGTATATTTGCCGTATGTAACACATAGCTAATTTCAATTCTTCAAAATAGATTTGTAAATTTTGAGGATGACCACCACTGTCTGAAATGTTTTATCAAAAGTATAAGAGAATATTAATAAGCCACAGCTGAAAAATACTAACACGAATTCTTTACAGACGAATGGAAAAACTAGTAGAAGCCGACCTCGGGGAAGATCAGTTTGGATTCCGTAGAAATACTGGAACACGTGAGGCAATACTGACCTTGCGACTTATCTTAGAAGAAAGATTAAGGAAAGGCAAACCTACGTTTCTAGCATTTGTAAACTTAGAGAAAGCTTTTGATAATGTTGACTGGAATACTCTCTTTCAAATTCTAAAGGTGGCAGGGGTAAAATACAGGGAGCGAAAGGCTATTTACAATTTGTACAGAAACCAGATGGCAGTTATAAGAGTCGAGGGACATGAAAGGGAAGCAGTGGTTGGGAAGGGAGTAATACAGGGTTGTAGCCTCTCCCCGATGTTATTCAATCTGTATATTGAGCAAGCAGTAAAGGAAACAAAAGAAAAATTCGGGGTAGGTATTATAATCCATGGAGAAGAAATAAAAACTTTGAGGTTCGCCGATGACATTGTAATTCTGTCAGAGACAGCAAAGGACTTGGAAGAGCAGTTGAACGGAATGCATGGTGTCTTGAAGGGAGGATATAAGATGAACATCAACATAAACAAAACGAGAATAATGGAATGTAGTCGAATTAAGTCGGGTGATGTTGAGGGTATTAGATTAGGAAATGAGACACTTAAAGTAGTAAAGGAGTTTTGCTATTTGGGGTGCAAAATAACTGATGATGGTCGAAGTAGAGAGGATATAAAATGTAGACTGGCAATGGCAAGGAAAGCGTTTCTGAAGAAGAGAAATTTGTTAACATCGAGTATAGATTTAAGTGTCAGGAAGTCATTTCTGAAAGTATTTGTATGGAGTGTAGCCATGTATGGAAGTGAAACATGGACGGTAAATAGTTTGGACAAGAAGAGAATAGAAGCTTTCGAAATGTGGTGCTACAGAAGAATGCTGAAGATTAGATGGGTAGATCACATAACTAATGAGGAAGTACTGAATAGGATTGGGGAGAAGAGAAGTTTGTGGCACAACTTGACCAGAAGAAGGGATCGGTTGGTGGGACATGTTCTGAGGCATCAAGGGATCACCAATTTAGTATTGGAGGGCAGCGTGGAGGGTAAAAATCGTAGGGGGAGACGAAGAGATGAATACACTAAGCAGATTCAGAAGGATGTAGGTTGCATTAGGTACTGGGAGATGAAGAAGCTTGCACAGGATAGAGTAGCATGGAGAGCTGCATCAAATTAGTCTCAGGACTGAAGACCACAACAACAACAACAAGAAAATATTGTGGCCCAGCTTGTGTAATTCTGAGAGTTACAATATGCCGAATGCCGTGCTGACTCCACGAGTGTGAAATGCCACCTTATACTTTATGCAATAAAGCATGCTTTGAACCTGAAAGGAAGATGCTAAACGTATGACAGTGTGTAAAAATAACCCCTCTATAGTAACTCTTTACCTGTTTATGGTAAGAATTTTAGTCGTCTATTGATGGTCAATGAGGAAGTTTCCCAAAATAATTGAAACAATGCATATTTTGACTGAGTGTTCATTATTGTAGATTCAGTCGAAAAAGTCGACCTCATATGAAGGGCTTATTTCAATAGTGGTACAAGTCCATTTTTGTTCATTTTGAGATACAGAGTCCTAAAGTTAAATGAGCGCTGAAAAATCAGCTGTTGAGATACCAGAAATATTCAAGCATATGGCTTCTTGATAGAGATGAATCTTTCTTTCTGTTTGTTTGGATCATTAATTTTAGAAGCATTATAGGCAGAAAAGTGGACGTAATGGGCTTGTACCACTATTGAAATAAGCCATTCATATGCCCCTTCATAGTGATAATCATTGACGTGGGACACCGTTAAGGAAACGCGCAGTCGTCTGTTTCGAGGGCTGACTTGATGAATGCACAAACCTATTTGGAATCATAACCGCCAAAGGAGCTTGTCAGCTCCGGCAAGCCAGATCAACAGGAATTCAAGGAAGGGCTGCGCCCCCAGGACATGACACCGTTTATTATTTGCCAAGTGCTTCACATTTATTAATCAATTCTTTAAAAGGGTAACAATAATAAAACTCAAAGAAATGATCTGCGCCCCTAGGACATGTCACCGTTTATTATTTGCCAAGTGCTTCACATTTATTAATCAATTCTTTAAAAGGGTAACAATAATAAAACTCAATGAAATGATCTTTTAGAAATCTGCTGCTCTTAAAACAGTGAGTGGAATGCTTTGGATTCAAAGGAGCACAATGGGTTAATCAAAGGTATACCAGGCTAATACAGTGGTTTCCAATTACAGACCCAAGATTTAACGCTGGCCTTTAAGAGAGCAGACAAATTTAAGGAACAATTTTTGAGGGTTTAATGTAACAACGACCAGCACAAATTTAGTAACAGGTAACAAGTTTAAACAAATTTAAATATCCCAAGCTAACAGAATGGTTTTAAATACAGTCCAAAACTCTTGAAGGCCAAATGTAACAACGACTAGAGGAAATTTAGTAACGGGTGAATCGTTTAAAGAGATTTAAATGTCCAAGCTAAATGAATGGTTTTAAATTACAGGTCAAAATTTAACACAGTCGATTAAGAGACCCGACAAATTGAAACAAAACAAGGCCAGCATATGGCCCGGCTGATTAGGGACAACTTGATACAGAGAGGGCATTTAAACAGCAGTCACCGTGCCACAGAGCTGCTTCAAACAACGTAACGGCAGCGGCGAATCGCAAATGCTGGTCCGTAATATCGTGCCACCCGTGCGATCACCCTAGCCGGGCCGGGCCAGCTGCACGCATGGGCTGCGGAAACAGTAGCTGACATATCAGGCAACAACAGGGAGCTCGTAAAATAAGGGTAATGAGACAGTTAGACGCCCAGAAATACCAACAGGCCGCTTAGGACTATAACACACTTTCAGCAAATAGCTGCCAGAACAAGAAATACAGAATAAGGTACTACAGCTGGCAAACCGCGATTAACAGACTAAACTAAGAATTACAAGAATAGTACAATTTAAAATCTAGCGAGAACCAAGATTAAGTTTATTAAAATGCTGTAAACATGGTTTAAATAAATTTTAAATAACAATTTTGAACTTCCCTTCCGGGTTGAAATCATGGTTCTCTTGATAATATAACGATCAGATACCAGTAGAGGACGGATCCCAGACAGGGTCCCAGAATCAGGTAAGAAATCTCGCCTTACAATGCCCAAGGGTTCCAAAACAGATGTAGCCACATCAGAATCTAAACCATAATTAAAAGAGCACATTAATGACAGCACCGGAGAACACCGTCACATTCCCGCCGCTTGCACAGAAGGTGGCAGTAATAATGTTAGGCATTGTATGGCCTGGAGAAATACTGTTCAGTCAAAAACAACAAAACACAATCGTCACACACGGTTATCACAACTAAGCTACTTTTCATAAAAGCAACACAAGGCCCTTAGCGTACAACGAGGTGGGCAGTATCAGACAGTTTCTACAAGCGATACAGAACACAGTAACGGCGGATCCAAGCTTCCCGCCGGCCGCTGTGACCAAGTGTTCTAGGCACTTCAGTCCGGAAACGCGCTGCTGCTGCGGTCACAGGTTCGAATCCTGCTTCTGGTATGGATGTGTGTAATGTCCTTAGGTTAGTTAAGATTAAGTAGTTCTAAGTCTAGGGGACTGATGACCTCAGAAGTGAAGTCCCATAGTGCTCAGAGCCATTCGAACCATTTTTTCCAAACTTCCCTGAAATAGCAAATTCACAACTCAGGGAAGAATCACATAGGCCAGGGCAGCAACAACAGAGTCCGGTAATGCCGCCAGACTAGATCACACAACGTCTCGACAAACCCGAGTGACGTGCTGTTTCAGCGCCCCGAAAACAGCTTTTCATAATCAAAGAGGTTCCCTTTGCAAAGGTTCCCTTAGAGCGAAACGGTCACGACACCGATCACCGGCGCGAGACAACATCCGTTTCGACGCCGGTGACTGTTCCGACCCCGCCCGCCTCGCAAACATTTCAGACCACAAGAGCGCCGTCCGGCGACCAGAAAGAAAACCAACCAGAGATTCGATCTACTGACTGCAATCGATTTGAGCCTACACAGCTCAGCTTTCAGAGGTATGTCCAATAACGAAGTTTACAATTTTTTCGGCTTTGCTGTCCTTGAGTACGACTGAAGCTGCACGAAACGGTGACAAGACATGGGATGGTTAAATGCATGAATACAGATACCGGTAGTGTGGCGTACACAAGATATAAAAGGGCAGTGTACTGGTGGAGCTTTCATTTGTGCTCAAGTGATTCATGTCGAAGATTTCCTTAACACACTTTCAGCGACGGCTGGTAGTAAAATATTGCTATATCGATACATCTTCCATAAATTTCGACATACACAGGTGAAAAACTTTTACAAGATGTATCGATATAGCGATATCGAATTGATAATGTTGCGTGCCCATATATTTATTTTATATTATACTTTTTTCACTATTTTCGATAAATATTTGAAGTTGTTCTTCTGAAATTTTAGTACAACACCCGCGCTCTAGGTTTAATGTAATCATGTAGGAAAATAATAAATAAAATTTTAAAAAAAGTAAGGGAATAGTTAGGGGTTACGGCTGGAAAAGGTTAGTTCATTTCTTTTTTTATCGCAGAGTTAAAGTGGCGGTACCAAGTATGGGTTGACTTGATTTTGTTTCTTTTATTTCTGGAGATTAAACTTGTCTACAAATAAAGATAAGTCCAAAAACTTCTGGCATAAGAAGTCACTCTTATTCTCTCAACGGCCTTGTGAAAGAGGGCGGAGGAGCGGAAAGAGGTACAGGATACTCTCTTGTGCTAGGGGTGCAAAAATGCCCCTAAAGGCGGAAGAATCAGCAGTTATCAACGGCATGCGGATGCAGAAGACAATGGAAACTATTGCATTAAAGACACCTAACGTGTATCCATGGGACATGTGGCCTGTAATGGAAGAAATGTCATGATGATCTCTCCACTGGCAAAAGATTCCGGAATAGTCCCCCATTCGGATCTCTGGGACGGGAGTGCCAAGGGGGAGGTTACCATGAGAAAAAGATTGGATAATCAACGAAAGGATAACGCTCTGCGAGTCAGGACGAGGAATGTCAGAAGCTTGAAAGTGGTTGGGAAACCAGAAAATCTTAAAATCGAAGTGCAACGGCTCAATCTAGATATAATAGGGGTCAGTGAAGTGATGTGGAAAGAAAACAAGGATTGCTGGTCAGATGAGTAGAGGGTAATATCAACAGCAGCAGAAAATGGTATAACGGGAGTAGGATTCGTTATGAAAAGGACGGTAGGGCAGAGAGCCTGTTACTGTGAACAGTTCAGTGACAAGGTTATTCTTATCAGAATGGATAGCAAACGAACATCGACAACTATATTTCAGGTATACATGTCGACGTCGCAAGCAGAAGATGGAGATATAGACAGAGTGTATGAGGATATTGAAAGGATAATGCAATATGTGAAGGAGGATCTAAAATCTAATAATTATAGGGGACTGGAATGCAGATGTAGAGGAAGGAGTATAAGAAAGGGTTACTGGAGAATATGGGCTTAGGACAAGAAATGAGAGAGGAGTAAGACTCATTGAGTCCTGTAACAAGTTAGTAGTAGTAGTAGCAGCTTTATTCATCCGTAGATCTCTTTTTACAAGGATATAGGACATGTCAAAGTATTTAAAAATTTAGATCAATTAAAAAATAAGCTAATTCGTATACACACATATTTAAAAACTTCTAGTTACAGACAATCATTAGATTTACTCGTGATATGCTATACATTTTTTACAAATAACTTATTAAATAATGTAAAGCCACAGTGTTCACTCATATCCCACTATCAGTCACTGCACACACTACACACACATTGTTACATAACACGTCACTCACTACACACACACACACGCGCACACACACACACACACACACACACACACACACACACACACACACTGGAGGTCTCTGTGCCATTTTCTGTACTGCAACTTCCCATTTGCTATCCTGCTAGTTCCAGCTAGTAATAGCGAATACTCTGTTCAGGAATCGAAAGAGAAGGAGGTATACTTGGAAAAGGCCGGGTGATACGGGAAAATTAGGTTACATCATGGTCAGACAAAGATTCCGAACTCATATACTGGATTGTAAGGTGTACCCAGGAGCAGATATAGACCCAGATAACAATATAGTAGTGATGAAGAGTAGGCTGAAGTTTAAGACATTAGTCAGGAAGAATCAATACGCAACGAAATAGGACACGGAAGTACTGAGGAATGACGAGATACACTTGAAGTGCTCTAAGGCTCTAGATACAGCAATAAGGAATGGCTAAGTAGGCAGTACAGTTGAAGGGGAATGGACATCTCTAAAAAGGGCCATCACAGAAGTTGGGAAGGAAAACATAGGTACAAAGAAGGTAACTGCGAAGAAACCATGGGGAAAAAAATACTTCAACTCTTCGATGATAGGGGGAAGTACAAAAATGTTCCGGGAAACTCAGGCATACAGAAATACAAGTAGCTGAGGAATATAAATAGGAAAAACGTGAAGACATCGAAAAAGAATTGATATTCGGAAGGACAGATTCATCATATAGGAAAGTCAAAACAACCTTCTGTGACATTGAAAAGCAAGGGTGATAACATTAAGAGTGCAACGGAAATTCCACTGTTAAATGCAGAGGACAGAGTGGATAGGTGGATAGAATACATTGGAAGCCTCTATGAGGAGAAAGATTTGTCTGATGCGATAGAAGAAGAAGCAAGAGTCGTCTTAGAAGATATAGGGGATCGAGTATTAGAATCAGAGGTCTTAAGATCAAATAAGGCAGAAGGGATGGATAACATTCCATCAGAATTTCTAAAATCATTGCAACAAAACGACTATTCACGTTGTTGTGTAGAATGTATGAGTCTGGCAACAAACCATTTGACTTTCGGAAAACCATCATCCACAAGAGCTGAGAAGTGCAACAATTATCGCACAATCAGCTTAGCAGCTCATGCATGCAGGTAGCTTACAAGAATGACATACAGGAAGATGGAAAAGAAAATTGAGGATGGGTACATGACGATCAGTTTGGCTTTAGGAAGGGTAAAGACAAGAGAGAGGCAATTCTGACGTTGCAGTTAATAAAGGAAGCAAGACTAAAGAAAAATCGAGACACGTTCATAGGATTTGTCGACCTGGAAAAAGAGTTCGACAACGTAAAATGGTGCAAAATGTTAGAAATTCTGAAAATAGGAGGGGTAAGCTATAGGGATAGATGGGTGATATACAATATGTACAACAGCCAAGAGGGAATAATAAGATTGGACGACCTAGAACGAAGTGCTAGTACTAAAAAGGGTGTAAGACAAGGATGTAGCCTTTCGCCCCTTGTTAAGTCTGTACACCGAGGAAGTGGTGGAAATAAAAGAAAGGTTCAGGAGCGGAATTAAAATTCAAGATGAATGAATGTCAATAATACAATTCGCTGATGACATTGCTAGCTTGATTGAAATTGAAGGTGAATTACATGATCCGCTGAACGGAATGAACAGTCTAATGAGCACAGAACATGGGTTGAGAGTAAATCGATGAAAGAAGGTACTGAGAAGTAGTAGAAATGAGAAAAGTGAGACAGGATTGATGGTCGTGAAGTAGATGAAGTTAAGGTGTTCTGCAACCTACGCATTAAAATAACAAATGACGGACGGAGCAAGGGGGACATCAAAAGGAGACTAGCAATGGCAGAAAGGGCATTCCTGGCCAAGAGAAGTCTACTAATAACAAATATTGACCTTAAGTTGAAGAAGAAATTTCTGAGAATGGACGTCTGAAGTACAGCACTGTATGGTAGTGAAACATGGACTGTGGGAAACCCGTAACAATTTGATATGTGGTGCTACGGACGAATGTGGAAAATTCGGTGGACTGATAAGGTAAGGAATGAGGAGGCTCTGCGCAGAATCGGAGAGGCAAGGCACATTTGGAGAAACACTTTCATGGTAATAGAGGGACCTGTAGAGGGCAAAACTGTAGAGTCAGACGGAGATTGGAATTTATCCAGCAAGTAATTGAGCGTAGGTAGCAAGTGCTACTCTGAGATGAAGAGGTTAGCACAGGAGAGGAATTCGTGGCGGGCGCATCAAACCAGTCAGAAGACTGATGACCAAAAAAAATAGAACATAGTTTCACATTCAGGAGTCGTACTTCTTTCTGAGCTTTCATCATGTCCAGTCTTTCCCTCGGATTGTGTGAAGCAAGTTAGATGGCACAAAGAAGCCCGATTGCACTGGGGCACTTGGTATGGCAGTGTGAAAGGAATAACAAGATATCCGATGTGATGAAACAGCACACCAGATGTGCAGCTAGTGCAACTAGTGTGCTACTTTTTCAAATCGGCAATCTTCAAAAATAGTTGCAGAAACATGACCAAAAATTTAAATGACAAGACTGGTCTTTGCTGTTGGCAGAGACGTATGAGGGAAAATGCTGATGTAAACAGCGCTTAGTGTTAGCAACATCAACTGCAACTTTTCAAATATACCGCGCAATTTTGACACTACAACTGCTAGGTCACTTGCGTTTGCATCAATGATACAGCAGGGAGGTCGAGATGGAGTGTGCCAGACAAGTCCGATATCTGAAGAAACCGAACGACGGACCCATCGGCCACCTTTTGTTGTGCCACCTACATGCAGTCACCATTATTAGTAAAGTGGTGCTCGTCAAGCGTGAACGGGTATCGTTTTCCTTTCAGTTCTTGCTCTAAGGGGGATGAGCTGGCTGCTAGCTTGTTGACGTACGGAATATCTAATAATATATCAGTACCTAGATATAAAGCTTTAAAACAGTCAGTATTTTACTTTATTTATTTATTTACTTTTAGGTGATACGTGAATTATGCTTCTAACCACATATCGTCGTATCGATGTTTTTTTTCGATTATCAATTGCCGATAACGACACATTTTTAAATATCGACATATCAGTTTCCCGATATTTCTTAAAATTTCAACAGTATTAGTTTGAACGCGGAATGGTAGCTAGAAGCATGTGACATTCCATTTCGGAAAATGTTACGGAATTCAGTATTCCTAGACCCATAGCGTCAAGAGGATGCCGAGAATACCACATTTTCATGCATTACCTCTCACCACGATCAACGCATTGGCTGACGGCCTCCACCTAACGACTGAGAGCGGTGGCGTTTGCTTAGAGATATCATTGCAAACAGAAAAGCAACACCGCGTGAAATAAAAGCAGAAATCAGCGTGGGACGGACGACGAACGTATCCATTAGATTAGTGCTGCGAAATTGTGTGTTAATAGTGGTGTCACCACAAGACACCACACTTGCTAGGTGGTAGCCTTTAAGTCGGCCGCGGTCCATTAGTATATGTTGTGGCGTAGCAAGACAGCCACGCCACTCGGAAGTAGCCGAAATGCACGCGTTACACACGCCGGCTGGCGTGAGGTCTGAAACAGGATACGTAATGAATGCTATAAAGGAAAGTACGTAGCTTCTTTAATACTTAACTTTAATCCATCATTTGTATACAGCATTCTTGATGATACAAGTGAGACTCTCTCTAGATATGGTTAATGGCGCCTTGCTAGGTCGTAGCCATGGACTTAGCTGAAGGCTATTCTAACTATCTCTCGGCAAATGAGAGAAAGGCTTCGTCAGTCTAGTCGCTAGCAACGTCGTCGTACAACTGGGGCTGAGTGCTCGTACGTCTCTCTAGACCTGCAGTGTGGTGGCGCTCGGTCTGCAATTACTGACAGTTGCGACACGCGGGTCCGACATGTACTAATGGACCGCGGCCGATTTAAAGCTACCACCTAGCAAGTGTGGTGTCTGGCGGTGACACCACAGTATACTTTGTACCTGCGTGTCGCCACTATTAGTGAATGCAGACCGAGCGCCGCCACACGGCTGTTCTAGTCTAGAGAGACTCTCTAGCGCTCGCCCCAGTTGTACAGCCGACTTTGCTAGCGATGGCTCACAGTCTACGTACGCTCTCCTTGCAGAGACGACAGCTTAGCATAGCCTTCAGCTACGTCATTTGCTACGACCTAGCAAGGCGCCGTATTCAGTTACTATGAAAGTATTCTGTACAGATAATATTGTGAATCATGTACCGTCAAGAGCGACGTTCATCATTAATGGATTAAAGTTAAGTATCAAACTAATTACTTCCGCTTTCTGAATTCTAATTCCTTGTCATGTTCCAGACCTCACGTCAGTATAGTCCTTCCCTCCTCACGCCAGTCTGCGTGAGCTAAAGCGCGTGCATTTCGGCCTCCTCTCGTAACATGGTGTTGGCTCTTCTGCCAACACAACATTAGAAGGCTTTGGCAGCAGACGACTGATGCGAGTCGAGTGCCCTTGCCGACAGCAGGACATCGTATGCAGCACCTCTCCTGGGCTCGTGAAGATGTTGGTTGGACACTAGGAGACTGGAAAACCGAGGCCTAGTCAGATGAGTCCCGATTTCAGTGGTATGAGCTGACGGTAAAGTTCACAATGGCGCAGAGCCTATGAAGCGGGGCATTCAAGTTGCCAACACGACACTGTGCAAGCTGGTGTGGGCTGAGTTAACATGAAATATACTGTGTCCTCTGGTCCAACTGAACCGATCATTGACTGGAAATGGTTATGTTAGTCTACTTGTAGACCGTTTGAAGCCATTTATGGACTTCATCTTCCCAGACAAATATGGAATTCTTGTGGCTGTCGATGCACTACGTCAGTGTGTCACAATTGTTGGCAACTGGTTTGAAGAACCTTCTGGACAGTTCAAGAGAATGAATTCACCACCCAAATCGCTCGATACGAATGCCATCGATCAACAAGAGGACATAAACGAGAGGTAAGCTAGTGAACAAATTCCTGCACCGGCCACTCTTTCATCATTATGGAATCAGAGGCAGCACAGGTTAACGCTTCTGCACAGAACTTCCAACGACTTATTGAGTTCATGCCACGTCGAGTTCCTCCACTATGGTCATCTCGGCGTATAGTATGACGTATTGCCAAATTTACAAAGAAAAAAAAAGGCTCTGAGCACAATGGGACTTAACATCTGAGGTCATCAGTCCCCTAGAACTTAGAACTACTTAAACCTAACTAACCTAAGGACATCACAGACATCCTTGCCCGAGGCAGGATTCGAACGTGCGACCGTAGCGGTCGCGCGGTTCCAGACTGAAACGCCTAGAACCGCTCGACCACACCGGCCGGCGCCACATTTACAGCAACATATAAATTAATAAATGTAGTTTCCTATTACGAAGATATCAAATGAGAGCTGTGGAGCCGCTCCTGAAAAAGCGCACGTCTGCTTGCAAGTGCGTTCTCGTAAACGAACAAACACACGCACACGCACAAACGTACATACATATTCAACAAAACTGCATAAGAGGACAATGTGTCCACAGCGACTGTGTAAACTAGCCGGAAGCAGTGCGCCCTTTGCAGTACGGGTTCGTGCAAATAACTGTTTCCCCGGTGTCCGCTTCCTCTTCCCACGCTGTCGCCACCCCCTGAGCTATTAATGACGGCGTGAGGTTCGGTTTTTTTTCAATATCGCTCACGGCGGGGCGCCGCGGGCGACGATTGGCGCGTCATCCATCACAGCAGGTGCCACGCATTATGTTCGGAGCTCGTGCTGGGCCATTGAAAACCCATGCCACTCGCCGAGAGTCATAACAAAAACAGATGGGAGCGCCGCACGCGGTCGCTGCCCCGCTCTCGGCTCTTCACAAGGTACGTGGACGGCGCACTGTTTAAGAATAAAGCGGAAAACAGGCATCAGACGCATTCACTACCTGCTGTACTTGCACTAACATTAACAATCTAATTTATTTACACACAGGATGGATCAGATGTAATTGATAAATTTTAGTGTCCGAATACCTCACGCGAAAACAAAATGAAGGTATTGAAATGTAACTGACTCTGATATGCTAAGGAAAAGTGTACTGAATGTTAACTTGGCCCAGTGAAGTATACACGATACCTGCATATTTAACAATCGAAAGCTAGTCTCTTTGGCAGTGTCGTTCCTTTATAATCTGTTAGTAGTTGAATAATATTGCGTTACGGAAGTGAGAGATATTTTTGATTTTATTGCGGAAACGAGCAAGTAAATGATTGTACGTGAATACTGGTTACTTCGTTGTTCAGTAATACGTAAATGAAGGAATGCAATGCCAATACTGAATACTTCTTGGCAACTGCTGCAATCTCATATACACTACTGGCCATTAAAATTGCTACATCACGAAGATGACGTGCTACAGACGCGAAATTTAACCAATAGGAAGAAGATGCTGTGATATGTAAATGATTAGTTTTCAGAGCTTTCACACAAGGTTGGCGCCGGTGGCTACAACGTGCTGCCATGAGGAAAGTTTCCAACCGATTTCTCATACACAAACAGCAGTTGACCAGCGTTGCCTGGTGAACGTTGTGATGCCTCGTGTATGGAGGAGAAATCGACGTTTCCGACTTTGATAAAGGTCGGATTGTAGCCTATCGCGATTGAGGTTGATCGTATCGCGACATTGCTTCTTGCGTTGGTCGAGATCCGGTGACTGTTGGCAGAATACGGAATCGGTGGGTTCAGGAGTGTAATACGCAACGCTGTGCTGGATCCCAACGGCCTCGTATCACTAGCAGCCACCTCTCGCTCCCTGAGTCAACAGATGGGGACGTTTGCAAGACGACAACCATCTGCACGAACAGTTCGACGACGTTTGCAGCAGCATGGACTGCCAGCTCGGAGACCATGGCTGCGGTTACACTTGACGCTGCATCACAGACAGGCGTGCCTGCGATGGTGTACTCAACGATGAAGCTGGGTGCACGAATGGCAAAACATCATTTTTTCGGATGAATCCAGGTTCTGTTTACAGCATCATGATGGTTGCATCCGTGTTTGGCGACATCGCGGTGAACGCACATTGGAAGCGTGTATTCGTCATCGGCATACTGGCATATCACCCGGCGTGATGGTATTGGGTACCATTGGTTACACGTCTGGGTCACCTCTTGTTCGCATTGACGCCACTTTGAACAGTGGACGTTACATTTCCGATGTGTTAAGACCCGTTGCTCTACCCTTCATTCGATCCCTGCGAAACCCTACATTTCAGCAGGATAATGCACGACCGCATGTTGCAGGTTTTGTACGGGCCTTTCTGGATACAGAAAATGTTCGATTGCTGCCTTGGCCAGCACATTCTCCAGATCTCTCACCAACTGAAAACGTCTGGTCAATGGTGGCCGAGCAACTGGCTCGTCACAATACGCCAGTCACATCTCTTGATGAACTGTGGTATCGTGTTGAAGCTGCATGGGCAGCTGTAACTGTAAACGCCATCCAAACTCTGGTTGACTCAATGTCCAGGCGTATCAACGCCGTTATTACGGCCAGAGCTGGTTGTTCTGGGTACTGATTTCTCAGGATCTATGCACCCAAATTGCGTGAAAATGTAATCACATGTCGGTTCTAGTATAATATATTTGTCCAATGAATACCTGTTTATCATCTGCATTTTTCTTGGTGTAGCAATTTTAATGGCCAGTAGTGTAAGTAGTAAAATCATGTTGGAAAATGGAAAACCAGTGCAAATAAGACTTAATTTGTCAATACAAAAAGTATTGTTTGGAAAATGCCTCTATTGCCATTAATTAAGTGTGGAAATAATAAATACCTTACCACATAACAACCTTTGCCAAATAGTTCCTGTATATTAAAATTATTTGTGATTTACTATCTATCTAACATTTTGCGTAATTATTCAAAATTATTAATAATCTCCCGGCAGCCACCAGAGACCTCTTTTCTCCGTGTAGATTCATCGTTGTGTTACTTTGATGGTTTATTACCTTGTTAATAATATTAGAAGACTTGGATCTCTAAATTATCTTAAGAAGACGAGCATGAACGTGTAACTCAATTTTTTAGTGGTAGCAGGTTCCTATGCGACCGAACTGCTGAGGTCATCGCCCGATAGGCTTACACACTACTCAGTCCAGCTTAAACTAACTTACGCTAAGGACAACACACACACCCATGCAGAGAGAGGACTCGAACCTCCGACGGAGGGAGCCGCCCGAACCGTCGCAAGGCGCCTCAGACCGCCTGGCTGTAACTCAATTCCTACATCGATTGTAGTGCTCTTGTATTGGTTATTATATAAATTCTTTACTTGCTCGTTTTAATTTAAATATTAATTTTTTATGAACATTTAGATGTAAACCCAATTTTGAGTATAAAATTACATACTCTGAAAGTCGTAATTTTTTGTTATTTTTAAAATAACGTTTCGCATGATGATCCGGATTAAACCTACTTAAGAAATCTTCAAGATTCTGTACAGAATGAGCTACACTCGTTAAGAAAAACCATGCGTTGAGAGAACGTGGTTCCAATGTGTATCTCAAGATTGAAATAAATGACTGATGTGTGTTGAGTACTGAATAGCACTCCTCACTATAAAGGTCACTTCCAACTTTTCATCAGCTTTCACTTCAAGTAAGCTAAAGGTTTCAAAGCCAACTGACATATTCCGAATTTCACGTTCTGTTTTTGACTATCTCACAAGCTTGCTGTGGACTGAGAAGTTTTGTGCAATGAAAGACCTGTTTGTGTTGATATTCCCTGGACATGTTGCGTATCACATACACATACTGTAATTTTACAGTATAGAAAAAGTTGAGAATTATTTCAATATTTCATCACCGTTCGTAATATATTTGTTTTTGTCGTCACTGACGCCAAGCCAAATATTTCGTACATTGGAGGTAACATATTCCATGTAAATACCACGAACTGTGATGATCTTCTAAAATTATTGCACTCTTCGTGTGTCACTTCACTTTATTGTTTAGGTAAAATCCATGTCGACCAGCGAATGGTTGTATAACTGAAACTTGTAGATCGACTCGTTACAGGAAGCCCATGTCTCTAGGAGCGTATGGTTGTACAATACAAAACTGTATTCACTTCAGGGTCGCCAGAGGAGGTAAAGAAGTAAAATAGTTGGCGATATCATTGTCGCTGTTTCTTGATATTCTGAAAGATTTTGTGATAGCTCAAGCTGTCGTAAGTGACGTCTAAGTTACATCCCAAGCAGTCTCACACTTCTCAATGCAACCGGTGAGTTTTGCGGCGTTCGCTGTGTTATTCAGTGGTTTGGTATTTAACTAATTTGTAAATAAAAATGATAATCTTATTTCATTACAGTGAGTAATTACTAAATAATTTTTTCTCCCGGCCAAAGATTTGGTCAAGTTGCTAAAGAACTTCAAGTTAACGTTGTGTTAAAGTATTGTCTGTAATATGTGTAAGTGTCACTAAATCACAGTACATACAACAGATTCTATACAACTTTTGATTATGATGGGAATAGTTATCATCAGCAAAATGATCATTAAAACCACCGAATATCAGCCGCGCACAACACTGACGTATGTTACCTGAAACAATATTCTTCGCAACTCGTGCGTAATTAATTTCGGCTCCATACATCAGCAAGAAAAGTTTGTTATATGGTTCGTGCTATGAGTACTGTTTTTTGTGAAGAACCAATCTGATTCGAATTATTTTCATTAAAATGAGTTCGGGACCACCGGTGCACGTTTATTTTTACATATTCTTATTACCTTCGGCGTTTATGTCTGCAGAGTTGCGTAATTTGAATTTGCCGCTGAGATGATTGTTAAGATGGCGGCAGACAATTGATAGAGACTTTCTATTGTTAAAGCAAATTTCCTTTTAACAGGATAAGTATTTGAAATGCTTATTAAACTTTACTTTAATGTTGTGCACTATTTAGACTAATTTTCATCGAGCAAACCTTTGATACTTTCGTAAGAAACACAGATAAAAACGCGATACGAATCGCTATCATCAATGGCTGCGCTCCTTGCAGCGTAAAGAAATAATTAACACAGATAATGCTTATTGAGAGAGGAATTAAAGTTACTAATAATTATTTAATCATATTTATAATAATAATGAACTCTATTCTCAAGTAATAATTAACGAATAATTACGATTTCTTAACAGACCTCAGTTTGATATACGTCTTGAGTCCACAACCTACAAAAGCCAACCAACAAAAAGTAATAACAAAGGAAGACTAACGCAGATCATAAAAGGAATTTACAATTATCATTGTCTTTGTATGATACACATCGATATGTCCAATTACATCATAAAATATTATACAAATAATTATATTTATCATGGTTTTATTTCACTGTTTTTTCGTATTTCGGATAGATAATGTTTATAGCTGTTAGAGGCATAATTTCCTCTCGTCGCACTGTAGCTAAAATTTATCTCGTGGATATTACAGTTTCCTGTAACTTTTTGCCAGGGAGTTCATCAACCTTACAGTACAGAGTCTCTTGCTAAAGGAATCCGTCAAAGTGCGGCTGTTCTTTCACGCTTCTCCACGCATTCTGCCAGTGAGAACATGTGAGGTCCCTTTTTGTTGCGGTAATGAAAAAGCCTCGCATGTGAAATAAATAGAAACATTTTTCAGTATGTTTCCAGTGACTAAATGCCACTGTTTCACTATTCAACTCTACATCCATCTTAAGCAACGAGAATTCAGACAAATGTAAGCATCAATAATAGTGAGGCGATACGTATCTGGAGCTTGATTGGCTAGTCTCGGGCCAGAACGACGGTGATCTTTGCGGAAACCATAATAGACACTCCACCATGCTTCATAATTGTAATACACGTAGCGTTGTTTTATATATGTAAATGCATCGCACGACAGAAAACACTGTAAATGGGGACGTTATGCGCAGTACACGTACAACATGCACCCACTAATTGCTGCCCTAGGCTACTCCCAACATCATTGAGTTCTCGTGTTTGCATTCACCTGGCTTCACTGCTCTTTGCAGCAGCAGCTATTCAGTTTTTATTTTATTTTGTTTATTTATTCATTCGTTGCCTGAAGTATTGTTCTGCAAACTGATATCCACCTCACCGCACGCTTCCACGATAGTGGTCTGTTCACGGCCGATAACAACGTCTTTTACATTCCGTTACTATCTATATGTAAGCTTATATTTTTTGATATAATTTTTTTTCGGGCGGATTTTGAACTCTGTGTGCTACCGTGATATAGGTACTGTAGTTCTATTCACTCCTGGTACATATGCGTTTCTTAATATCGACGAACAAACAGCGGTCCTTCTTAACAGCTTCACCTCGTCTGACATCTGTAAATACCCACACAACAGTAAAGCACCACTACAGTAACAGTATTTCTCACAGCAAAAACTACGTCGACAGATGTCATAGTAAAAGGAGGATAAAACCATTAACATTCTACAGACAGTGCTGCTCAGTGTATTTAGCAACTATAATATCACACGATTTCCGAAATCTCTTCCTTGACCTACAGCTAGAAAATCTAAAATGGAAAAGGCAAAGGCTCAATCTAGATACATCAGGAGTCAGTGAAGTGAAATCGAAAGTAGACAAGGATTTCTGGTCACATGAGTATAGGGTAATATCAACGGCAGCATATTATAGTGGGAGTAGGATTCGTTATTAATAGGACGCTAGAGCAGAGAGTGTGTTACTGTGAGCGGATCAACTATAGGGTTATTCATATCAGAATCGACAGTAAATAACAACGACAACGATAGTTCAGGTATACTTACCGACGTCGCAAGCTGAAGAAGAAGAGAAAGAGAAAGTATATCAGGATATTGGAGGGGTAATACAATACGCAAATGGAGATACATATATAATAGTCATGGGGACTGGAATGCAGATGTAGGGGAAGGATTAGAAGAAAAGATTAGAGGAGAATATAGGCTTGGTACAAGGAATGAGAGAGGAGAAAGACTAATTTTCTGTAATAAATCTCAGCAAGTAATAGGGAATACTCTGTTCAAGAATCACAAGAGGAGGAGGTATGCTTGGAGAAGGCTGAGTGATACGGGAAGATTTCAGGTAGATTACATCATGGTCAGACAGAGATTCCGAAATCAAATTCTTCATTGCTAAGTGTGCCCAGGAGCAGATACAGACTCAGATGACAATGTAGTAGTTATGAAGAGTAGGGTGAAGTTTAAGAGATTAATCGGAGAGAATCGGTACGCAAACAAGTGGGATAGGGAAGTGCTAATGGATGACGAGATACGCTTGAAGTTCTCTAAGGCTGTAGACACTGCAATATAGAATAATCCAGTAGGAAATAAAGTTGAAAAGGAATGGACATCTCTAAAAAGGTAAATCACAGAAACGGGAATGAAACACGTAGGTACAAATAAGGTAGACTATGGTTAACAAAAGAAATACTTCAGCTAATCGATGAAGAAAGGAAATACAAAAATGTTCAGGAAAATTGAGGAATACAGAAATACAAGTCACTGAGAAATGAAGTAAATAGGAAGTGAAGGGAAGTTAAGACGAAATGGGTGCAAGTAAAATGTGAAGAAATCGAAAAAGAAATGATATTTGGAAGGAATGACTCAGCATATAGGAAAGTGAAAGCAAGCTTTAGTGAAATTAAAACCAAGGCAGGTAACATTAACAGTGCAACCGGAATTTCACTGTTAAATGCAGAGGAAAAGCGGATAGGTGAAAAGAGAACATTGAAGGCCTTCTACGAGGAGGAAGCTTTGTCTGATGTGATAGAAGAAGAAACAGGAGACGATTTAGAACAAATTGTAATTCCAGTATTAGAATCAGAATTTATGAAATCTTCTGATCAAATAAGTAAAAGGGATCGATAACATTTCATCAGAATTTCTAAAATTATTAGGGAAAATGGCAACAAAACGACTATTCACGTTGGTGTGTAGAATTTATGAGTGTAGGTATATACCGTCTGACTTTCGGACAAATATCATCCACAAAATTCCGAAGATTGCGAGACCTGACAAGTGTGAGAATTACCGCACAATCAGGTTAACAGCACATGTATCCAAGTTCCTGACTAGAATATTACACAGAAGAATGGAAAAGAAAATTGAGGATGTGTTAGATGACGGTTAGTTCGTCTTTGGGAAAGGTGAAGTCACCAGACAGGCAATTGTGATGTTGCGGTTAAGAATGGAAGCAAGTCTAAAAAAATCAAGACAAGTTCGTAATACTTCTTGACCTAAAAACAACGTTCGACAATGTAAAATGCTGCAAGACGTTCGAAATTCTGGGAAATATAGGGTTACGCTATAGGCAGAGACAGGTAATATAAAAGAGCCAAGAGGAAATAATAAGAGTGGACAACCAAGACCGAAATGCTCGGATTAAAGAGGGTGTGAGACAGGAATGTAGTCTTTCGTCCATTTGTTCAATCTGTACATCGAAGAAGGGATGATGGAAATGTAAGATAGGTTTCTGAGCGGAATTAGAATTAAAGATCAAAAGGGATCAATAATACGATTACTGATAACATTGTTATCCTGAATGAAAGCGAAGAAAAATTACATGATCTCCTGAAAGAAAAGAACAGTGTAATAAGTACTGAAAACGAATTGAGGGGAAATTGAAGAAAGCCGAAAGTAATGGGAAGTAGCTCTCTTGAGAGGAAGTGAAGAAGAATTACTTGACCTTCTGAAAGGTGTGGACAGTCTAATGAGTATAGAATATGGATTGAGAGTAAATCGAAAACAGACGAAAGTGATGAGAAGTAGCAGAAATGAGAACCGCGAGAAACTTAACATAAGGATTGATGGTGACGAAGCAGATGAAGTTAGGCATCGGTTACCTAGGTAGCAAAATAACCAATTACTGACGGAGCAAGGTCGACATCAAAAGCAGACTAGCATTGGCAAAAACAGTATTTCTGGACAAGACAAGTTCACTAGTATCAAATCTGAAAAAGAAATTTCTGAGAATGTACGTTTGGAGCACAGCATCCTAGGGTAGTGAAACTTGGACTGTGGGAAAACCGGTACAGAAGAGAATCGAAGCATTTGAGGTGTGATGTTACAGACGAGTGTTGAAAATTAGTTGGACTGATAAGGTACGGAATGAGGAGGTTCTGCGTTGAATCCGAGAGGAAAGGAATATGTGGGAAACACTGTCGAGCAGAAGTGACAGTTTGATAGGGCATCTGTTAAGACATGAGGGGATTACTTCCATGATAATAGAGGGAGCTGTAGAGGTCAAGAACTGAAAAGGAAAACAGTGGTTGGAATGCATCTACAGGTAATTGAGGACGTAGGTCGCAAGAGCTACTCTGAGATGAAGAGGTTAGCAAAGGAGAGGAATTCTTGGCGGGCCGCATCAAAATAAAAAAAAATATCCTGTATTACTTCTAATTCATACTGACTGAAGTCGCTGACATCATGATATATAGTTTACCCACACATCTCCAAACACTGCTCCTGAGGAAGGCACTGACATTCTTGCAGCGAAACGTAGTTAGTTTTATATTGTGAATATCTGTATTGTAACATTAGAAACTTATGACGCTGCAGTGCCTGTGTTGTTCGGAAGTATGATGCAATCTTCCTTCGGACATGCATGCATGTCTTGCGTCGTACTTTGGAACAACACAGGCACTGCAGTGAAGTATTTTTCCGCCGACTCTGGGTAATTGAGTTTCAATTAAAATGGCTCCCTTGTACAGGAATATACATAATATATGTACGGATGCAGTTGTAGACACATGGCTGACGACATACAGAAGTCTGGCTCTGGCCGTGAAGCATGTACGGATAGCCTAATGGTAAGGGAAGCACCAGCGTTAAGCTGTAAAGCTAGATTCGAGCCCTCGTCCGGTTCAAAATTTCATTGTCGTCATTCCATTATATAACTAACAGTTGTCCAGTCCAAAATTGCAACTATGAATACATTTCATGGAAGTTATTAGTTACATACTCATTACGATGTTAACTTTAGCCTTCAGTCTCATAGTATGTTCATAATGCGAGCGCTTCGCCTGGCCTATTCAGTTGAGTTACTGTGTAAACGGCTGCGTATGGCTGTGTGGAGAAATTGGTATGTTTTGTTTTGTACTTTAGTTTCCAAGTATTTTACCGCTCCATGTTTCTTTGCTTTTAAAAGGCTCATATAATAATAATGACTTACTAAGATGGCACAATCGGTGATGCAGCTATTTTCGCGACCTGAGATTGGAACATAGAATAAAACACTACTTTACTCATTTGGGGATCAGAGAGGTTTATGGCTACAAACTTCGGTGCACGCGATCTATGCATGACAAATATGTGTATGCAGTGGCTTGTAGTGGTTCCTGGAATCTTCGTGCTGCGGAACAGTGGTGCATATCACTGTGCCAATATCGTCAATTCCGTAAGTTGTTCTCTTTATGTAGCTTCAGATGAATTCCTATGTTGGATGGCCTGTGCCATAAATCCTTTATGTCTGCGTTAGGTGGCTCGTTGATTGTTGGAAGAGGGCCCTGTTTATTTTATGTCTTCTAACGCTGTATCGTTGTCCAACAATGAAATCTTATCGTAGGTCGCGACTTCTAAAACCTCCATCCCCAGCTGTTCAAAGAATTCAACTCTCTTTTAGAAAAACAAGTTTTCCACGCAGTTCAATATTTATGACTTCATATCTCCTCAACCACGTGTCGAAAAACGCTATAGTTCTGCTGGTACGCCTACGTTAAGCATCGTATGATGATAAAGTTTGAAAAATATCCTATTAATAAAAAGTAGTAAAGAAGTAATAAATTCAGATTTCAGGCCTGATACTGATGTTGTACATCAAGAGTAATAAAAATGCAGTAAGCGATTATTTCTTTTCCATTTCATTATTCTTCTCGGATTGTCAGCTACAAAGACTTTGCAATGGTTTGAAATTATGGGTAAAGATTGTAGGAAGTCGCTAAGGGCGCTCATTCTCAAACACTGGTTGAATATAGTCTGGGTACTTGGCGCACCACGTGCTGCGCTGCCTGAGGCATTTACAAAGTATCTAACTTTTAATAATTTTCTGTTAAACCTTTAACTTAAGATTATACCTTTTAGTGAGTAGATTATGAAACATTTTCAGTTTTAAATTCAGATAATATAAATAATGACGTACCGGCCGGAGTTGCCGTGCGGTTCTAGGAGCGAGACCGCTACGGTCGCAGGTTCGAATCCTGCCTCGGGCATGGATGTGAGTGATGTCCCTAGTTTAGTAATGTTTAAGTAGTTGCAAGTTATAGGGGACTGATGACCTCAGAAATTGAGTCCCATAGTGCTCATAGCCATTAGAACAATTTTTTAAATAATTAAGTTCAAATTTTTGTGACTTGTGGAAGCCGTCATACGGGCAACCCGCAACTGAGAGCGTAAACTTGTACCTTTCGAACAGTGAATTTATTCATTTATTTTTTTGTCCAGTTGTATGAAATAAGTAGACACTTTTGTTAGGTGATATGGTAAAATCAATGCGACGTGAGAGCCAGTAAGAATACATCATCTCTACTCACGATATCGAGCTCCACGTCTATTGCACATACTGGCACTGTCTGTTCCTGTCATTTGATATGATATAATATGCTGACACAGTCTCGGTTAACATTTATTCCATTTTCGACAACCAAACTAAAGCGCCGAAGAGAATTCAGGCTTACAGCCGGTCGTCATCTTCTACACTCTATGGCATTTCGACGGAGCAATTGATGGTAATCGTCAGGAGCACCATCGAAGATTGACAAAACGTCTTCCGTTTCGCGATATACAGAGTGTCCCAGATATTTTGGATATCTTGAGGAACAAGTCTAAGACTGTAACCCAAGTTCGGAAATGTCCCCCAACAACGCTAAATAGCATTGAAGTTACAGGCGCCGGCACCTGTCGCTAGGCCACCCTTTCAGCACCAAACGTAACATTGTACGCTGACGGACCGTAGACGGAACGTCTCGCAGTAATATTTACTAGTCAGAGTATACCGAAAAACAATAGAAAAATTAGAGATTTCCATAAGAACAATTAATTGTGGATAAGATCTGTTTCCGAAACAGCCATCCACTGAGGCTGCAGAGCGTCGCATTCATAGGAGACAAGGCCTGTCTACGTGGCCGCTATCTCCATTTTTTCCACTGGCGATCGTGAAAATCAGAAGCAATCAGTGAATAAAAATCAACATTGTGAGACGCTCCGCTTACAGCTCGTCAGCGTACATAGTCACGTTTGCTGCCAAAGGGGCGACGTAGCGGCAGGCGCCGGCGCCTATGCCTTCGACGCTGTGCAGCGTCGGTGGATGACATTTTGGGACACGGGTTCCCGTCACCGATTTCTTCGTTAAGACAGCCTCTACAACCCTTCGAAGTTTTTAGCAACATCAAATCCTCACCGACACGAACTTCTTCTCCAATGTTCTATTTAGCGATGAATGTTCCTTCTCAGACAAATGCATTATTGGTCCAGAGACAACCAATGATGACTTGGACAGGTGGAACATCAGCGTCAATCTAAAGGTCTGGTGTGGGATTCTTGGTAACACAGTTATTGGCCCTTATTTCGTCAATGGTAGTCCAAGCGACACAGCGTACTCCAACTTCCTCAGAGGAATCCTTCCTCTTCAGGATGAAGTGCCTCGCATTCGTCCTTGCAGTATGCAGCAACAAA
The DNA here is from genome assembly GCF_023864275.1 of Schistocerca cancellata. NCBI lineage: Eukaryota > Metazoa > Arthropoda > Insecta > Orthoptera > Acrididae > Schistocerca > Schistocerca cancellata. The sequence continues at coordinate 123,510,271 of NC_064631.1, forward strand.
TCGGTATCTTCAGTGGTATCGATGTGAGGTGCCGACTTTGTTATGGCACTCGGATCTCTGGACAAAACCACAACACGTATGGACAGGAATGAGCGCAATACATGAATCAATTCATGAAGAGTAGCAGAAATTAAATAACGGATGAAATTATCGTTATTGGGGGCCGTGACGTGAACAGTCGACCCACGCGCCCCCTCCGCTGCAGCCTTGCTGCGGGTGAGGGTGGCGGACATACCGGCGGAATCTGCCCTCTTGGTATTCTAGGGAATTTTATTTGGAGTTGCTTTTTCTGAAAAGAAAAGAGCTAACTAATTGGCCCTTTTGACGGATGTTGCCGCTAAGAACCAGAGAGCTTAGGTGATATCAACATGATAGATATCCAGCGCATAATGCCTTGCGTCCACGCTATGTTCTGAACCGAAGGTATCCTACCAGATGGATTGGTCGAGGAGGAACAGTTACTTGACGTGCTAGATCTCCTGATTTAAATCCTCTGGACTGTTTTCTTTGGGGATGCATTAAAGACGTTGGCTATCGCGATATTCCAACAACTCCAGAGGACATGCCGGAACGCATAGTGCTTGATTGTAATTCGCTTCAGCAGGCAACACTAGAAACAGTTAATAATTCTTTCATTCAATGAGAGTACCAGTGTAACGGTATCAAAGGGTCACTACTTTGAGCACCTTTGAATGTTCTACTCATGGGCAATGGTACAGGAGAGTCAAAGTAAATTTTATGTTATGTTTTGATTTTGTTTACGTTTCTTTTTGACAACTCCACAAAGTGGACCAGTTTGTGATCCCGGGCCCAAAGTCAATGTTGTGTAATTAATAGCGTTGTGTTTCAGTGAATGGTACAATGTGATACATTTTTGAATAGGTGTTTAGGAAAGGAAATGAATTACCAAATAAAAAATACAGTGTGCCACTTAAAAAAGTCATACAGATGTTCAAATCTTTGTAAAAAAAACAAAGCTACAACGAAGGCAATCATGCTGGTTGATGTCCCCCTGACTGCTAAATAACATTTGCTTGAAACATTTTGTAATTTACATCTGGACAAACAGTTATTTAGGTTGGTCGAGATAAATGGGACATCGTTTATACAGGGTGGTCCATTGATAGTGACCGGGCCAAATGTCTCACGAAGTAAGCAACAAAGGAAAAAACTACAAAGAACGAAACTCGTCTACCTTGAAGGCAAAAATCAGATTTCGCTATTTTTGGCCTGCTATATGGCGCTGCCATAGGTCAAACGCATATCAACTGCGTTTCTTTTTTAAAATAGGAACCCCCATTTTTTATTAAATATTTGTTTGGTACGTAAAGAAATATGAATGTTTTAGTTGGACCACCTTTCTCGCTTTGTGATAGATGGCGCTGTAATAATCACAAACGTATAAGTACGTGGTATCACGTAACATTCCGCTAGTGCGGACGGTATTTTCTTCATGATACATTACCCGTGTTAAAATGGACCGTTTGCCAAGTGCGGAAAAGGTCGATATCGTGTTAATGTATGTCTATGGTGAACAAAATGTCCAACGAGCGTGTGCTATGTATGCTGCTCGGTATCCTGGACGACATCATCCAAGTGTCCGTACCGTTCGCCGGGTAGTTACGTTATTTAAGAAAACAGGAGGTGTTCGGCCACATGTGAAACGTCAACCACGACGTGCAACAAATGATGATGCCCAAGTAGGTGTTTTAGCTGCTGTTGCGGCTAATCCGCACATCAGTACCAGACAAATTGCGCGAGAATCGGGAATCCCAAAAATTACGGTGTTGAGAATGCTACATCAACATCGATTGCACCCGTACCATATTTCTATGCACCGGGAATTGCATGGCGACGACTTTGAACGTCGTGTACAGTTCTGCCACTGGGCACAAGAGAAATTACGGGACCATGACCGATTTTTTTTGCACGCGTTCTATTTAGCGACGAAGCGTCATTCACCAACAGCGGTAACGTAAACCGGCATAATATGCACTATTGGGCAACGGAAAATCCACGATGGCTGCGACAAGTAGAACATCAGCGACCTTGGCGGGTTAATGTATGGTGCGGCATTATGGGAGGAAGGATAATGTTATCGATGGCAATCTAAATGGTGCAATGTATACTGAATTCCTACGTAATGTTACTACAAGATGTTTCACTGCATGACAGAATGGCGATGTACTCCCAACATGATGGATGCCCGGCACATAGCTCGCGTGCGGTTCAAGCGGTATTGAATAGTATATTTCATGACAGGTGGATTGTTCGTCGAAGCACCATACCATGGCCCGCTCGTTCGTCGGATCTGACGTCCCCGGATTTCTCTCTGTGGGTAAAGTTGAAGGATTTTTGCTAACGTGATCCACCGACAACGCCTGACAACATGCGTCAGCGCATTGTCAATGCATGTGCGAACATTACGGAAGGCGAACTACTCGCTGTTGAGAGGAGTGTCGTTACACGTATTGCCAAATGCAATGAGGTTGACGGACATCATTTTGAGCATTTATTGCATTACAGGTAATCGCGCTGTAACAGCATGCGTTCTCAGAAATGATAAGATCGCAAAAGTACATGTATCACATTGGAACAACTGAAATGAAATGTTCAAACGTACCTACGTTCTGTATTTTAATTTAAAAAACCTACCTGTTACCAACCGTTCGTCTAAAATTGTGAGCCATATGTTTGTAACTATTACAGCGCCATCTATCACAAAGCGAAAAATGGTCCAATTAAAACATTCATATTTATTTACGTACTACACGAATATGTAATAAAAATGGTCGTTAATATTTAAAAAAACGCAGTTGATATCAGTTTGACCTATGGCAGCGCCTACTAGCGTGCCAACCATGGCACCATCTGGTTTCCCCCTTCAAGCTAGATAAGTTTTGTTCTTTGTAGTTTTTTCGTTTGACGCTTATTTCGTGAGATATTTGGCCCGGTCACGAACAATGGACCATCCTGTACACGTTTCTTCAAAATTCCTTGTAACGTTAGTTGGGAAGAACTTTCTTTTATAAAGTAAATCATCTTATTCTGGACTGAAGGTAGAGATGCCTACTACTTTTTTCGTCATTTTTACTAACATTTGAATTTGTCACTAACTGGTAATGCAGTAGAACAGTAAGATGACCGTCAGGTACCTGTTTTCGTGACTGCCGCTACAGGCAGCGTGGCATAAACGCTACACATCCACAAACTAGTTTTTTAAGATATTTTCTATATTATACAAAATTATTTAATGTAGAAAGGTTGGTTGTTTGGGGGAGGTACCAAACAGCGGGGTCTTCGGTTCCATCGAGTTAAGGAAGGGAGGGGTAGGAGGAATTCGTCCGTCCCGTTTCAAAGCAACCATCCAGGCATCTGCCTGTAGCGATTTGGGGAAATCATGGAAAACCTAAATCACGAATGGCTGGATGCGGGTTTGAACAGTCGTCCTCCCGAATGCGAGTCAAGTGTGCTAACCACTGCGCCCCCTATCTCGGTGTGTTAGAATGCAGTAGTTGAAATCAGCATAAAAGCAGGTTTTCTGTGAAAGCAGTAAACAATGCCTGAAGCATACATACATCGAACTTATTATGATTGGAGTAGATGCATATAAGACATAAACAATCCATACGAAATTACATGGTTTCTTTCACAACACGAGTAACAAAATGAGTTGTTAGCATTTACTGGATCGAGATTGAAATAATGACACTCACTGACTTTTCGTGGTTTTGCATTTTTAGTATTTTGTCCTAACTCTGTTCTTCCTAATGTCCTAAAAAAATATCTTCGGCATGGATACTCTTGGCGTTTTAAGTTCATGCAGTGAAATTGTCGCCCATTCATCTCATATCGCTCTTTTAAGCTCACATATGGCATCAAATTACCCACTACTGCGATAAACACTATTTGCAAGTAATCAAATCTAGGTGACGTGCACGCCAGGGCAAGAAATCGATATCTTTACTTTAAACCACTTTCTTGTTGTGCATAAACCTGCACAGATGCATTAACTTGTTGAATCATTAGACTTTTGTCCCGTAGGTCCTCATACATTCCAAAAGATTCTGTCCGCAGCGTATTACTGAACATGAGTTCGTTCTGGTGTTAACCCAAGCAATAGTGTGATTTTCCTTTAGCGCAATCTGCTTCCCTAATCATAACATTTAAGTCACCAAAATTTCTGCTCATTGTCATCTGCTGCTCAGATCATGCCAATCATATTGAAATCCATTAGGACGACCTAAATTAAACTTCTTCTCATCACTGAAAATCACTTATCCCATTCTCAAGTCCGTATTTGTTTCAGCCAACTCGAATCTAGCCTCTTTATGTTAGCTGTTAGAGCAGATTTCTGCAGTCCTTTGTTGAATTCAAGATATATTCCATTTGACGAAGTTTGCCGTACGCGTCTGACAATTACTGGCAACTGTAAACCACCAACAACTCAAGAAGAATGAAGGCTGTGGCCATAGCTCTGTGCAAAGGTAACAAATCTCTGTACTTGTACGATTGAGCTTCTTGGCGACTTGACGATTACAGGTGTCCATTTCCTTTTACGCACCGATTTCTCTTTTTTCATTACATTATAACTTTTTTCCTAGTGGCTATGTCACAATCATAGTTTATGCACACAGTAGGCAGTGTAACTAAGGTGTCTGTTTACGCACACACTAACAGCGCAAAGAGCCGACTGCCTTTATACCGAGTTTCACGTCTACCACCTGGATCGCTGATGTCTTGTTATATACTGTGCCACTGATGTCAAATGCGATGCCATTTGACTGCACTGTTCAGTACAGGGTGAACGTTAATGAAGCCGACAAACTTCAGGGACTGAATACTGGAAATGGAGGGAAAAAGGTGCTATGAACATGTGTCCCGAAATGGACGCTAGGCGTGCAACGACAGGAAGTTGTCCAAAACGTAGACCAGAGCTGCATCGCGTCATACGTCACAACAGGTATTCAAACTGGCCTCCATGGGGTTGCAGGTGATAGGGATAGTAGCGGTTGTCAGGCAGGATGCACATAATTGTACTTTGCCTTACACCATGCTGCCGGGCCGCTTGCATTGAGATTGTACTAGGGTTCGTCTCAATAACCTGTAGAACGCACATAGTCCGCCGCCTCCCTGCACGTTTGATTGTCTGAGAGGACCCCTGATAACACAGATATATCGTGTAATGTGGCTTGTGGGGGTACTTGTTTTGGTACAGCCCTACTTCATCTCGACCTCTGCTTGGACGTACACTAACAGCATCTCGGCTTGTGTCTGACATGATTACCTGGCTGTTCTGCTGCTTACCTTACGCTGCCTCCATCTCACAGCCAAGAACACATAAGGTTCAAGTGGTTGAAATGGCTCTGAGCACTATGGAACTTAACTTCTGATGTCATCAGTCCCCTAGAACTTACAACTGCTTAAACCTAACTAACCTAAGGACATCACACACATCCATGCCCGAGGCAGGATTCGAACCTGCCACCGTAGTGGTCGCGCGGTTCCAGTCTGAAGCGACTAGAACCGCTCTGTCACTGCGGCCGGCGCAACACATAAGGAAGGCACGGCATATGGTCAGAGGAATTGTCATTCGTCAGCGCCATCTACCGTGGCAACGATGCATTTCCAGACAGCTGTTCATAGAACCTCTTTTCCTCCATTTCCCGTAACAAATCCGTCCCTGCAGTCTGACGATTTCATTAATGTTGTAATGTTGTTACTTTAATTTGGTATGCTGATATCGGTGCTAATTGACAATGAAAGTGGGTTAAAAGGCGTGATCTGTCTGGGGACGTTAACCGTGGATTACTGGGCAACTGTTTCATCAAATATTTAGTCTAGGTTTACCAAGCAGACTAACATTAATGATAATCTTTTAATAGTCATACAAAACCGGTAATATATATATATATAAAGGATAATTTAAATAAAAAGAAAGAAATCAGTTTATATTTGGAAATTTATTTTAAGATTGTTCATTGAAATTTCAGCGTATTATACGTGAGTTATAACTGACCTGGTGCCTTATTTACGATTAAAAAAATATGTGAGATTGCAATTTTACGGAACACATAAAATATGGACCCAAGATTGGGAGACTGGATACAACACTGCATTCATAAAATAACACACGAAGAACATTGAAACATAAGCAAGAAGAAATTAACCACAACCAACAGATTCAGTTTTTACCCAAAGAAATTACGTTCATACCACAATCCTGTCCGTCATGTAATTACCACACACTGGTATACTAAATTCATATTAACTCTTTGTGAAATCTTCGCAAAAAGAATAGCTGAGGGCTACTTTGATGATTACACCACATGCTTCACGTGGTCAACTTGGTTTACACAAAGCGTACAACTCCACAATAATTTTGATAATTAAAATACATTAGATCGAAAAGCAATTGACAAAAGAAAAACCTTGAACTGGTTACTAACGTCTTACTATTAACCTGATGGGTCAAGCAGTTATATAAGCACGTGGTAGTGGTCTCGCAAAGTACACCCCACGTGGGCTGAACATAAAGAAAAGTTGCTATATTGAAAATATAGTCAAGACGAGACGTTATAATCACACAAGCATTCGCATTTAAGATTGATCTTAGTTAGAGTTACTGATCAACACGTAGTTCCACTTTACTCACAAAGTAGTAACAAAGCAACTACCGGAAAATAATGTGAACTTTACACGAGAATTATACTGCGCTGCAATTTAAGATAACATCGGATATTTTAGACCTAAACCCGAAATAAAGGTGATTAAATTTTCAGTTAGGCTGAACTTAAGTAATCCATTGTCCTACGGACTTAACAGACACGCGCTTAGCCGGAGATCTTACCACTTCAGACGCTCGCCACGGCCACACTGCAACTGCCCTACTGCCGAGCGTGCTTCCTGAGGGTGGCTCACAAAGACCAACGGAAGTGGCCAGAGGGGCAGCTTCCTATACCAACATGACAACGGACGGACAGGACCATACTAAGGATAGAAACCTCTTTGCTTTTAGGAAGCGTAGCTACCTGTTCCGACGTTGGTCCTACTGTTCTCTAGCAGACAACCTTGTCTGCTACCCTCAAGCATGCAACTAGAAATACATATGCTCATTCATCCTCTCACACAAAAGGGAAGGGGGATGACAGTATCTTATCATATACAGTATATAAAAGAAAGCGGATGTAGGTTCCGTATGAGACTGTGTGACATGAATTACATATAAGAATTACATATAAACTGTGCTTTAAAGTGTAGTAGTGTGACAGATCGTTCTTGTTTATGTGTAAAAGTAACACGTTCCACTGCTCAGTCTCCTCCCAGATAGTCAGAAACGCCACAGTACATTTATAAGAGGAATTTATTCCATAAATGGCAACAGATTTAAGAAATTAAACATGAAAGGAATCCAACAGAGACCTTTCAATGTCAGCCTGCATACTGGTACTCATACTGTTGCATATACGCTGTGCGCTAACTATTCCAACCGACAATGTCAATTTTTGTACAAATTTATATGACTTTTTACTGATTTCCATTAATGTAGAAGCACTCTGACACAAATAAATATAGCTAGCTGCATTGTGTGCACAACGCTTCGACTCTTACTCTAACCAGACGCAGGAGCTCAGCGCCACGGCATCTACGAGGAGAGCTCCGCGCAGCTAAAGGAACTATTACGAGGTCCCAGGGCGTATTACGAGAATCTGAGGCTGCGGAGCTGTAATAACGGCGAGAATGGTCTCCGGGCGTGCGCGCCGCTTTCAGGCGGCGAAATGAAGAGGCGCGAGGGGATGGTGGCAGCGGTCGGCGCTCGCCTGGACCTGACTCACTCACGCCCACGTCGGTCGCGCCTTCCAGTCCTTTGAAACTACACAGCCAGAGTGACGTGCGATGTTTTCGGCGGGCGTTTTCCATTCATGTCGCCGGTTAGCGCGGAACGCGCTAGTACCGCTAAATGACAACCCTCTCTGCGTTCAAGCAACGAAACCGATGATCCACAGAGATTCGTGCATAAAAAGCGAGCAACCATGTATTTAAAAATTTTTCAGGAACTCATAATCTGTTACATCAAAACAAGAGCGTCCTTTCATTCCGTTTCATGGTCTTTGGAGACGCCTTCTCGTAAAAATACTTTTTTTTTCAAATTTTTCACGAGTATTCAGGGCAAGAGTAATGTGTTCGGATAAAACAGAGTGCAAGAAAAGAATGCAGTTTTTCTCTTCTACTGTTCTTGTAAGAAGCACTTGAAGAAAAAAGAGAAAGATTCACGAGTAAGATTACAACTCATGGTGAAAGGTCCATCAACGTGAACAGTTTTCAGCCTCCGGCTGTGCCTGGAGCACAAGTCTCGCCATGTGGTCCTGTTTTCCGACCCTCTTCCTGCCTTCACTCTGGTCCAGTCCTCGCCACTTTTATCAACACACTCCCGCACACCTTTCACCCATCTACCCCTTGGTTTTCCCCATCGTCTCCATTTCGTGTACCTTGTTTTCTAGTCTCTTAGCCTTGCTACCTCTATTGTGGTCTGCAAGGATTCCTCTTCCACTATTTCCCTCACTCTTCGATCCTTCACCCAATCTCTCCTTATTATTCCCATCTAACTTGTGAGGAACATTTCAAATCCATGCAATGTATTTACCTCTCTTTTCTTCATTATCCATGTTTCAGACGCACAGGGCAGTAGTAACTTCTACATATTACCGCTTTGTTTCTTTGTGGTACATCATTGTTCCAAACACGGCTCCTAATACTTCGTAGGATTGCTTCAGCCTGTCTCCCACATTCACTGAACTCAATCTCATTTCTCTCATTTTCCTCTGTCACACTTCCGAAGTACTTGATGCTTCCCTCCTCGTTCAACTGTTCACGTTCAATTTTTTTATTTTTATTTATTTATTTATTGGGACCAAATTAAGAAGAAGTCTCCATGGTCATGGAACGAGTCAATACATAAAATTATAACACGATATTAGAAACGGATAAAACGAAATATAAAAAAACATATTCAGGTGACAAGTCGTAAGTTTCAATGAAGAAAATCAACAATGTAACACTGGAATTTGCTTAATTTTTTAGCTCTTCCAGGAGCTCCTCGACAGAATAGAAGGAGTGAGCCATGAGGAAATTCTTCAGTTTAGACTTAATAGAGTTTCGGCTACTGCTAAGATTTTTGAGTTCTTGTGGTAGCTTATTGAAAATGGATGCAGTAGAACACTGCACTCCTTTCTGCACAAGAGTCAAGGAAGTGCATTCTACATGCAGATTTGATTTCTGCCTAGTATTAACTGAGTGAAAGCTGCTAACTCTTGGGAATAGGCTAATATTGCTAACAACAAACGACATTAAAGAAAATATATACTGTGAGGGCAATGTCAGAATTCCCAGATTTTTGAATAGGGGTCGACAAGACGTTCTCGAACTTACACCACATATAGCTCGAACAGCCCGTTTTTGAGCCAAGAATACCCTTTTTGAATCAGAAGAATTACCCCAAAAAAATAATACCATACGACATAAGCGTATGAAAATATGCGAAGTAAACTACTTTTCGTGTTGAAGTGTCACTTATTTCAGATACTGTTCTAATGGTAAATAGTGCAGCATTTAGCTTCTGAATAAGATCCTGGACATGGGCTTTCCACAACAGCTTACTATCTATCCGAACGCCTAGGAACTTGAACTGTTCCGTCTCGCTTATAATATGCCTATTCTGTCTGATCAAAATATCGGTTCTTGTTGAATTGTGAGTTAGAAACTGTAAAAACTGAGTCTTACTGTGATTTAGCATCAAATTATTTTCCACAAGCCACGAACTTATTTCATGAACTACATCATTTCAATATTACACACAAGATCCTTCACTATCAAGCTGGTGTCATCAGCAAACAGAAATATTTTTGAATCTCCTGTAATACTAGAAGGCATATCATTTATATAAATAAGAAACAGCAGTGGCCCCAGCACCGATCCTTGGGGAACGCCCCACTTAACAGTGCCGCATTGGGACTGAACATCACTACCACTCTCAATATTGCGGAGAATTACCCTCTGCTTTCTGTTCTTAAAATAAGAGGCGAACCAATTGTAAGCTACTCCCCTTACTCCATAATGGTCCAACTTCTGCAGTAATATTTTGTGGTCAACACAGTCAAAAGCCTTCGTTAAATCAAAGAAAGCACCTAGCGTTCGCAACCTTTTATTTAATCCGTCCAAAACCTCACAGAGAAAAGAGAATATAGCATTTTCAATTGTTAAGCCATTTCTATAACCAAACTGAACATTTGACAGCAAATAATGTGAATTTAAATGCTCCAGTAACCTTGTATATACAACCTTCTCGATAAATTTAGCAAACACCGATGACATAGAAATACGTCTAAAATTGTCAGCATTATCAATGTATCCCTTTTTATAAAGTGGCTTCACTACCGAGTACTTTAATCGGTCAGGAAACCGACCACTCCTAAAGGACCACTGGGCTAACATACATAGAACAATACTTCAGTATTCTGCTAGATACCCCGTCATATCCATGAGAGTTCTTGGTCTTTAGTGATTTAATTATTAACTCAATCTCCGTCTTGTCAGTATCATGGAGGAGCATTTCAGGTAACAGTCTCGGAACACTTTTTTCTAAGAGCGCTATATGATTCCCTGTTGGGACTAGGTTTCTATTTAGTTCACCTGCTATATTCAGAAAGTGATTATTAAATACTGTACATATATGTGACTTATCAGTAACACGGACATTCCCACTACGCACTGATTCTATATCCTCGACCTGTCTCTGCAGACCAGCAACTTCCTTTACGACTGACCATATGGTTTTAATTTTATCCTGAGACTTAGCTATTCTATCTGCATACCACATACTTTTTGCCTTCCTAATAACATTTTTAAGCACCTTACAATACTGTTTGTAATGGGCTGCTGCATTTAGATTTTGACTGTTTCTAACGTTTTGATAGAATTGCCATTTTGTTCTACAAGATATTCTTATGCCTCTAGTCAGCCACCCAGGCTGCCTGTTTGTGCTAGTCTTGAGAAAAGCATTATATTTATCGTCTACTGTATATAACATCTACTGTATAAACATCTTGCCACTCCTGTTCCTTTATAAGTTTTACAAAGGTCTCTACAGCAACTGGATCAGCTTTCCTGAACAGCTGATGACTATATTTAACACGTGTTGCAGCACAAAAATCTTTTAAAGTTAAAATTTGTGCATCATGATCTGAAAGGCCATTCACCTTTTTGCTAACAGAATGCCCTTCTAGTAATGAGGAATGAACAAAAATGTTGTCTATGGTTGTTCTACTGTTCCATTGCACTCTCGTTGGAAAGAATACGGTTTGCATAAGATTGTATGAATTAAAGAGGTCTACCAGCATCCTCTTCCTTGCACAATCACTTATACAATTAATATTGAAGTCACCACATATAACTTTTTGTATTTCCTATAAAGTGAACCAAGAACCTCCTCTAGCTTTAACAAAAATGTTGTGAAATCGGAGTCTGGGGATCTATAAATAACAACAGTTAGAAGTTTAGCTCCGTTAAATTTAACCACACCTGCACAACATTCAAACACCTTTTCAGTGCAGTACTTTGAAACATCAATTGACTCAAATGGGATGCCGTTTTTCACATACATGGCTACTCTCCCACACCGCAAAGAGCTCCTCGAAAAGCTGCCAGCCAACCTGTATCCTGGTAAAGGAAGCCTCTGAATTATCTCCTTCGTTAAGAAGTGTTCAGATATACCAATAATTTGAGAGTCAACATCTATAAGCAGTTCACTAACTTTATCTCTAATACCTTGTATATTTTGATGAAATATACTAATTCCCTCATTCCTCGGATACTTTGTCAAAAGTGATTCCCTTATTAGAGAGACTTCCCTTAAGCAGGATTACCTGTCAGCTGACTTCAATCTAAAAAAGGTACAGCTCTAACACCCACTACTGCAGGAATTTTCCCATGAGTGATCCCACCAACCCCACCTATGCTGTAACCTATAAGCTTTGCCAACCTCCCCTTCCCATACCTGTTGAGGTGCAGGCCATGTCTAGTGAAACCCGTCCTGCTGATAGACTCCACCGACACTCCACCGACACCACTGAAATGTGACCCATGCTTTCTGTCATCAGCGCACCCCCGAGTCTCATGTTATTACGCCTGACGGCTGTATTAAGATGAGGCAGATCGTGACGCTGAAACAGTTCCACGAAATGCACATTCGTGTTGCCAGTCTGAGTGGCTATCTTTTCCAGGTCACCATCTATGTTATACTCCCCATCCCTACCAATACTATTACCAGCCCCACCCACAATCACTACCTGATCCTCTTTAGTAAAATACCTACATAACCCCCCTATGTTAACAGTCACCTGAGCCAACCCTGCATTAGGCTTCACAATGCTGGTGACCTGGTACTCACTACCCAGCACTTCCTGCAACTGCTGGCCTACACCTCTGCCATGAGAACTACCTAACAGCAGAACCTTCTTCTTCCTATTCGACTTTGCAACCGTTCTAGGCACAGTAACTACTGAGGTCTGCTGCATACTTCCTACATCTACAGCTACTAGGGATTCCTCTCCACTAAACTCTGACAGTTGGTCATATCTATTGTAAACACCAATAGTAAAACTATCTGAAAATCTTCTTCTCCTAGCAGATCTCTTGCCAACAGCCAGCTCCCATTCCCCAACCCCCTTCTCCCTCCTCATCCTATCCAGCTCCTCCTGTGCGTTTTTCAATTGCACCTGAAGGGCACAGATCTTACGCTCCTGCTCCTCTATCAACTTACTCTTGCTACATAACCTGCAGTTCCAGGGGAGGATCTCACCAGAATGCCCACTGGCTTCCCCACTGCATTCCCCCCAGTGAAAATGCTTCGAACAAGTCTCACACCGCAATCCACTACTCACGAACCTACGGCAAGGCCCACACTTCTCACTCATGGTAAAATTTTACTTTTTCTAAGTTCCGCTACTACAATAAGAAGATGTTAAAAACCTGACTACAATAATCACAAACTTACTCTACAAGGGAATACTTATTTCGCTAATTAGACTATTTTTCTTTCTTTTTGTAACAAGGATCGTACATTTAATTTGATTCCGTACTATCTCACAGTATCTTCCCAAGCATCGAGCTGTCGCTGAACCTCCTCCTCCCTATTTCTCCCGACCGTTGCGTCCTAAGCGATCCACGAGCGCGATAGCGCAGTGCTTAGCACACTGGACTCGCATTCGGAAGGACGAAGGTTCAAATCCGCGTCCAGTCATCGTAATTTAGATTTTCCATTATTTCCGTAGATCTCTTCAGCAAATGCCGGGATAGTTCCTAAGAAATGGCACAGCTGACTTCCTCCCCTAACCCGATGGGACCGGTGACTCGCTGTTTGGTTCAAATGGTTCAGATGGCCCCGAGCACTATTGGACTTAATTTCTGAGATCACCAGTCCTATAGAACTTAGAACTACTTAAACTTAAGGGCTGAGTTGGCATCCCTTCGCTCACGGCTGCAAGCGGCGCCGACTTCGGTCACACAGCTTGAGGCTGTTGCCAATGGGCACCACTGTGGGGAGCCGGACTTGGGTATCACAGGGATATCAACCTCGTCCCGTCTGTCCCCAGATCGGTCTGCCGCTGTGATTTCCCCGGTTGCTGCCCGCAGTGGGGCTGAACCCTCGCATGTGGTTGATTGGGAGGTCGTTCCAAGGCGTGGCACGCAGCGAAAGACGTCCCCAGAGGCTGATCAGAAAGCCTCACCGGTGCGTCTGACAAACAGGTTTCAGGTACTGTCTCTACCTGAGCCAGATGCAGCTGCGTGCCCTGTTTCAGAGGATGATTCTCAGCCATCAAGGTCCGGGCAATAGCAGAGTGTGGGCTTATTGGTAGTTGGGATCTCCAATGTTAGGCGCGTAATGGGGCCCCTTAGGGATATGGCGGCTAAGGAGGGGAAGAAATCCAGTGTGCAGTCCGTGTGCATTCCGGTTGGAGTCGTTCCTGATGTGGAAACGCTCCTTCCCGATGCCATGAAGAGCACAGGGTGCAGCCAGCTGCAGGTGGTGGCACATGTCGGCACTGATGACGTGTGTCGCTTTGGATCTGAGGAAATTCTCTCTGGATTCCAGCGACTCAGACGGTTTTGCGACCGTGTTGGCTGCAGATTCCTTGACTACGCCATAGGGTGGTGGGGTTTGGGGATCCACTGAATAGGTCAGGAGTTCACTACACTCAGCTAGCGGCTACACGGGTAGCGGAGGCTGTGTGGCGTGGACTGGGCAGTTTTTTAGGTTAGAAGGACTCGGGAAAGTCCGGGGTTGGCTGCAATCTCAAAGAGTGCATGGCAAATACAGGACGTTCTTGGATCAAGGAACAGTCGGAATTGTAGTTGTAAATTGTTGTAGTTGTGCTGGGAAAGTCTCTGAGATTCAAGCGCTAATAGAAAGCACAGAAGCTGAAATCATTATAGGCACAGAAAGCTGACTAAAGCCTGAAATAAGGTCTGCAGAATTTTTTACGAACTCTCAGACGGTGTTAAAGAAGACAGGTTAGGCAGAATTGGTGGTGGAGATTTTGTGTCTGTCAGTAGTGGTTTATCTTGTAGTGAAGTCGAAGTAGATACTCCGTGCGAATTGGTATGGGTGGAGGTTATACTTAACAGCCGACTAAGATAATAATTGGCTCCTTCTACCGACCCCAAACTCAGATGATATATTTGCTGAACAGTTCAGAGTAAATTTGAGTCTCGTAACAAATAAGTACCCCACTCATACGGTTATAGTTGGTGGGGACTTCTACCTTCCCTCGATACGTTGGCAAAAATACTTGTTCAAAACCGGTGGTAGGCAGGAAACATCTTCCGAGATTGTCCTAAATGCTTTCTCCGAAAACTATTTCGAGCAGTCAGTCCACGAACCCATATGATTTGTAAATGGTTGCGAAAACACACTTTACCTCTTAGCCACAAACAATCCAGAGCTAATAGAGAGCATCATGACTGATACAGGGATTAGTGATCACAAGGCCGTTGTAGCTAGGCTCAATACCGTTTCTTCCAAATCCAACAGAAACAAACGCAAAATAATTTTATTTAAAAAAGCGGATAAAGTGTCACTAGAAGCCTTCCTAAGAGACAATCTCCATTCCCTCCGAACTGACTATGAAAATGTAGACGAGATGTGGCTCAAATCGAAACATATAGAAGCAACAGCAATTGAGGGATTCACACCTCTTAAATTGGCAGGAGAGGGAACTGATCCCCCATGGTACACAAAACAGGTCCGAACGCTGTTGCAGAGGCAACGGAAAAAGCATGCGAAGTTCAGAAGAACGCGAAATTCCGAAGATTGGCTACAACTTAAAGACGCGCGAAATTTGGCACGGTCTTCAATGCGAGATGCCTTTAATAGGTTCCACAACGAACCATTATCTCGAAATTTGGTAGAAAATCAGAAGAAATTCTGGTTGTATGTAAAGTACACAAGCGGCAATACGCAGTCAATTCCTTCGCTGCGCAGTGCCAATACTACTGTTACCGACGACTGTGCCGCTAAAGCGGAGTTATTGAACGCAGTTTTCCGAAATTCCTTCACCTGGGAAATCGAATGGAAAATTCCAAAATTTGAAACACGAACAGCTGCTAGCATGAGTTTCTTAGAAGTAGATACCTTAGGGGTAGCGAAGCAACTCAAATCGCTTGATACGGGCAAGTCTTCAGGTCCAGATTGTATACCGATTAGGTTCCTTTCAGATTACGCTGACACACTAGCTCCCTACTTAACAATCATATACAACCGTTCGCTCACCGGTAGATCTGTACCTACAGATTGGAAAATTGCGGAGGTAGCACCAGTGTTTAAGAAGGGTAGTGGGAGTAATCCATCGAACTACAGACCTATATCATTGACGTCGGTTTGCGGTAGGGTTTTGGAGCATATACTGTATTCAAACATTATGAATCACCTCGAAGAGAACGATCTATTGATACGTAATCAGCATGGTTTCAGAAAACATCGTTCTTGTGCAACGCAGCTAGCTCTTTATTCGCACGAAGTAATGGCCGCTATCGACAGGGGATATCAAGTTGATCCCGTATTTCTAGATTTTCGAAAAGCTTTTGACACCGTTACTCACAAGCGACTTCTAATCAAGCTGCTGTTCCTGATCTATATAAATAACCTGGGTGACAATCTGAGCAGTTCTCTTAGGTTGTCCGCAGATGATGCTGTAATTTACCGTCTATTAAGGTCGTCTGAAGACCAGTATCAGTTGCAAAGCGATTTAGAAAAGATTGCTGTATGGTGGGGGAGGTGGCAGTTGACGCTAAATAACGAAAAGTGTGAGATGATCCACATGGGTTCCAAAAGAAATCTGTTGGAATTCGATTACTCGATAAATAGTACAATTCTCAAGGCTGTGAATTCAATTAAGTACCTGGGTGTTAAAATTACGAACAACTTCAGTTGGAAAGACCACATAGATAATATTGTGGGGAAGGCGAGCCAAAGGTTGCGTTTCATTGACAGGACACTTAGAAGATGCAACAAGTCCACTAAAGAGACAGCTTACACTACACTCTTTCGTCCCCTGTTAGAATATTGCTGCGCGGTGTTGGATCCTTACCAGGTGGGATTGATGGAGGATATCCAAAAATTGCAAAAAAGTGCAGCTCGTTTTGTATTATCACGTAACAGGGGAGAGAGTGTGGCAGATACGATACGCGAGTTGAGATGGAAGTCATTAAAGGAAAGACGTATTTCGTCGCGGCGAGATGTATTTACGAAATTTCAGTCACCAAGTTTCTCTTCCGAATGCGAAAATATTTTGTTGAGCCCAACCTACATAGGTAGGAATGATCATCAAAATAAAATAAGAGAAATTAGAGCTCGAACAGAAAGGTTTAGGTGTTCGTTTTTCCCGCGCGCTGTTCGGGAGTGGAATGGCAGGGAGATAGTATGATTGTGTTTCAATGAACCCTCTGCCAAGCACTTAAATGTGAATTGCAGAGTAATCATGTAGATGTAGATGTAACTAACATAAGGACATCACACACATCCATGCCCGACGCAGGATTCGAACCTGCGACCGTATCGGGCTCGCGGTTCCAGACAATTGCACCTAGAGCCGCTCGCCCACTCCGGCCGGCCGCTGTTTGGTCCACATCACCTCCCCAAATCGGCTAATCATATGCGAACACCATTGCTGTCGTCTTGTCCTTTCCATTCTTTTCCGCCATTTTAGTTATTATCTGAACCATGGGCACAAGGAAGAGGATAGGTGACAGTGCACTGCCCTGCTTCACCCAAGTTGTTTGCTGGAACCAATCCATCCTTTCATTTCCCACTTGCACAAAATTCAGTCTTCCACAGTTCATCTAGTCCACTCTGCTTGTTGTATCTTTTTCCACTCCCTCTTTTACAAGTGCTTCCCAGACCTTTCTTCTACAGATGCCATAAATTATACCTTTTGTATATCGAGAAACACCATCACAAGTTCTTCCAGAAACTCGTAGCAGTTCTGCTGGAGCTACATCACTAAATATGAGATCAACCCCTTGACGTCACAGAAGACCAACCCCTCTTCCAAGGCCACAGAGTGGGGGATGACCTACAGGAGTAAAATATAGTGGGGACTTCGAGTGCCCTGGCACAGATACGGTACTAGCGAAGGCTTTGTAGGAACTCCGAGAATTGGCGGCTAACGTGTCTTTGGTGAAGTTTGATAGGCCTACCTAGCGAACAGCGCATTAACAACCAGTCGCCGGCCGCGGTGGTCTCGCAGTTCTAGGCGCGCAGTCCGGAACCGCGCGACTGCTACGGTCGCAGGTTCGAATCCTGCCTCGGTCATGGATGTGTGTGATGTCCTTAGGTTAGTTAGGTTTAAGTAGTTCTAAGTTCTAGGGGACTGATGACCACAGCTGTTAAGTCCCATAGTGCTCAGAGCCATTTGAACCATTTTGAACCAACCAGTTTTAAACGAGGGAACTACTCTCAGAAAGTATGCATCGTGAAAGGATGTGAATGTTAAAAATAGCTGATGATATTTTTATCCTCAGTGGAAATGAGAAAGAGTTATGAGACTTGTTATGACATGACGAAACTACAATCGTCCAGTATAACAGTAGGTTTTGTAATTGCTCTGGAAGATGATGGAATGAAAGTACAACATATGAAATATTAGTTAACTTTATTACAAGAATGATAAAAAGATCTATCCATCTTTATACAGTCCATTACCTGATGAATGTGCGAAATGTGTACAACTGCGTTTGACTATTAAACCATCGTTTGAAACACACGTTTACTTAACTCTTCTCTCGAAGTACTAAGTTCAGAATGGTAGTTCTATCTAAGACACGAGTATGACTTGTGTGCTAACTAGACAATGTTTTCTGCTTGATTGGAGGTCACGAACTGGGGAAAACCTTCCTCTGCTTTTTTGTACATCGGCCTCTGTGCAGTAGCGTTGCGGAGATGGAAGAGAGGACGTGGCTTCACCAGTACCTCGCATTTGTCCTTGCAGTATGCAGCGACACATCGCTATCGTTCTGAGGAGCCGACTTTGTTATGGCACTGCGATCTCTGGACAGAATCAGTAGACATAGGAAAGGAATGAGCGCAATACGTGAAGAAACCGATGAAGAGTAGCAGAAATGAAATGACGGATAAAATTATCGAAAAGAAGACTTCCAGAGGTGATTTGTGAAAGACGTCTCTGTCAGCATAATGTTTGGAGCACAGCATAGTATGGAACTGAATCGCGAACTGTAAGGAAACCGGAAAAGGAGAGACTAGTAGCGTTTGAAATGTGGGGCTGTATTAGGATGCTGAAGATCAAGTGGACTCAAGGAAAAAGGCGGTTCACCACAGAACCGACGAGAAAGGAACGAGTGGAAAAGATCGAAGGATTTTTATTTATTTTGCGCGTAAAGTATTGCAGGATGAACACATAGTGATGTTTGCATGTGGTTTTGGAAGTATACAGGAAAATTAACAGGGCGCTCTGAAAAGTAATGCCACTGAATTTCGTAGGTGGAAAATCCTAAGGCTGTTTACATCTTTATGCATCATGTCTACATATTTGCAGCCCTCTGCCTCCAGAGGGCATCTTCGAGCCTGGCCGTAGTGGCCGAGCGGTTCTAGGCGCTTCAGTCTGGAACCACGTGACCGTTGCGGTCGCAGGTTCGGATCCTGAATCGGACATGGATGTGTGTGATGTCCTTAGGTTAGTTACGTTTAAGTAGTTCTAAGTTCTAGGGGACTGATGACCTCAGATGTTAAGTCTCATAGTGCTCAGAGCCATTTAAACCATTTATCACATCTTCGACAACTTCAGTTTCACAGTAATAAAGTGGCGCAAACAGAGCTGACGTGGATACGTCAACAAAGTCACACGGTCTACTGCGACGGTATTAACAGACTGGTCTCTTATTGGGAGAAATGTGTTTGTCACCAGGGCGACTATGTTGATAAATAAATATGTGGACACGGAGAAAGAGAATATAGAATGTTAAAAACGTTCGTTGTAATTCAAAACCGTTAAGAGTTTCTATGTAAGAAATTCGTAGACATTATTTTCCAGCATGCCCTCATAATACACAAAGCTGCCACTCTGCGAATGCTAGTAACAATAACGGCTCTCACAAGACCGATCTTCAAGTGAAACGGAACTTGGATGACATTTAAAGGCTCTTCATCCCACTCTTCGCAAACTCTCCGTCAACGTTCGTAAATCGTTGTGGCTGGCGAATGGTGGCTCGTCAGTCTCTCGGCCGATAAAGGCCAGAGGCTTTCAATAAACAGGAGATCAGGAGAAAGTGTTGGCCAGAGTGACAATCGGATACTTTCTGTATCGAGAGCAAGAGGCCAGTTGCACAAGTATACGTGGTGGCGTGCCAATCTTTTCCAGCCGATGACCAGATATTTTAAATAAACTTGAGATCAGCAGGAGGTGTTGGCCGGGTCAAAACTTGAGCACTTTCTGTGTAGAGTGATAGTGGCTAGTCGTAATTTGTGGAAGTGCGCCAATCATTTGTAAACTATGACCAGATGATTTCAACAATCTGTAGAGCAGGAGGAGATGTCTGCCATGCCAACAATCGAACTCTTTCTGTATCGAGTGCTGGTGGCCGGTTGTTAACATGTGAAGGCGTGCCAATCTTTTGGCAAACTGTGAGAAACATTATTGAGGTAATTTAAAAAAAAACACCATTTGGAGCTTACTGCCGAACGTTTCTACTGCCGCCAACATACATTGCAAGTAAGGACCACGAAGATAAGATGCGAGAAATTAGAGTTCATACAGAGGCATACATACAGCCTTTTCCTCGCTCTGTTTACGAGTGGAAAATGAAACGACAAGTAGCGGTACATGGTAGCCGGCCGCGGTGGCCGAGCGGTTCTAGGCGCTCAGTCCGGAACCGCGCGACCGCTACTGTCGCAGGTTCGAATCCTGCCTCGGGCATGGATGTGTGTGATGTCCTTAGGTTAGTTAGGTTTAAGTAGTTCTAAGTTCTAGGGGATTTATGACCACAGAGAGTCCCATAGTGCTCAGAGCCATTTGAACCATTTGGTCCATGGTACCCTCCACCTTGCACTTTACGGTGGCTTGTGGAGTACCTATGTTGATGTAGATGTTTATGATTAGATATTTTCAGTAAACTGGAGGTTAGGGGAAGGTGTTGGCCAGGGAAAAAATCGAACGTTTTGTGTGTCTATTGCTAGTGGCCAGTTGTAATGTGTGGAGGCTTGCCATTCTCTCCGGAGACAATAGCCAGATACATTTAATAAATTGGTGATTAGGACAAGTTGTTGGTTGGGGCAACAATCAAACACTCTTTGTATTCAGTGTGTCAGTGTGTCAAGTCAGTCTCCCAGAAATCTTGACCAGATGTTTTCAGTTCATTGGAGATCGAGAGAAGGTAGTTCACAGAGCAACAATTGAATACTTTCTGTACCGAGTGCTAGTGACCGCTTGTAATGTATGGAGGCATTGCAGTCTCTCTATAAACCATGGTAATTTCTTTTCAATAAATTGGAGATCAGGACAAGTTGTTGGCCAGGACAACAATAGGACAGTTACTGTGTTGAGTGCTAATGGCCAGCTGTGTTTTGTGGAGACATTCCAATGTCTGCGCAAACCTTGACTTGTTGTTTTCAATAAATTGGAGATCGGGAGAATGTGGTTACCAATGCTAACAATCGGACACTCTCTGTATCGAGCGTTAGTTAGGTTTAAGTAGTTCTAAGTTCTATGGGACTGATGACCCCAGATGTTAAGTCCCATAGTGCTCAGAGCCATTTGTACCATTTTTTTTTAAAGGAAAAAATGTCGTGCATTACTTTCTGGGCAACCCTTGTAATATCTGGAGTTCCCCTATGAAGTGTTATAGGCCCTCTGTTGTGCCTGATTAATAAAAAGATTTATGAGACATTCTTTACAGACTTCTTAGGTCGTGTGGGGATGATGCTGTCATTTACCATTTAGTAAGATAATTAGACAATCAAAACCAATTGCAAAATGATGTAGACAAGATATCTGTATGGCTCGAATAATGACAACTGATTCGAAATAACGAAAAGCGTGGAGTCATCTACATTATGTGATGAAAAGTATCCGGAAACCTGAAAATGACTTACAAGTTCATGGCGCCCTACATAGGTACTGTTGGAATTCAATAAGGAGCTGGCCCATCCTTATCCTTGATGACAGCTTCCACTCTCGCAGGCATACGTTCAATCAGGTTTCTTAGGAATGGCAACCCATTCGTCATGAAGTGCTGTGCTGAGTAGAGGAATCGATATCGGTCGGTGAGGCCTGGCACGAACTCTGCATTCCAAAACATTCCAGAGGTGTTCTATAGGATACAGGTCGGGACGCTGTGCAGGCCAGTACATTTCAGGTATGTTATTATCGTGTAACCACTCTGCCACAGGCCGTGCGTTATGAACAGGTGCTCGGCCGTATTGAAAGATGTAATCGCCATCCCCGAATTGCTCTTCAATAGTGGGAAGCAAGAAGGTGCTTAAAACATCAATGTAGACCTGTGCTGTCATAGTGCCACGCAAAACAACAAGGGGTGCAAACCCCTTCCATCTTATGGTGTCATAACACCACTGCCTCCGAATTTTACTGTTGGCTCTACACAAGCTGGCAGGTGACGTTCACCGGGCATTCGCCATACCCCCGTCATTCATCACTACACACAACGTTTTTCCATTGTTCAACCGTCCAATGTTTATGCTCCTTACACCAAGTGCGGCGTTTGTTTAGCATTTACCTGCGTGATGTGTGGCTTATGAGCAGCCGCTAGACCATGAAATCCAAGTTTTCTCACCTCCCGCCTTGCTGTCGTAGTACTTGCAGCGGATCCTGATGCAGCTTGGAATTCCTGTGTGATGGTCTGGATACATGTCTGCCTATTACACATTACGACCCTCTTCAACTGTCGGCAGTCTCTGTCAGTCTACAGACGGTCGGCTTGTACACTTTTGTGCTGCACGTGTCCCTTCACGTTTCCACTTCACTATCGCATCGGAAACAGCGGACGTAGGGATGTTTACGAGTGTGGAAATCCCGCGCACAAAGATATGACACAAGTGACAAGCAATGACCTGACCACGTTCGAAGTCCGTGAGTTCCGCGGAGCGCCCCATTCTACTGTCCCACGATGTCTAATGACTACTGAGGTGACTGATATGGAGTGCCTGGCAATAGGTGGCAGCGCTATGCACTTAATATGAAAAAGATATGTTTTTGGGGGTGTCCGGATACTTTTGATCACATAGTGTATATGTGTACTAAAAGGAATCCGCGAAATTTCTGTTCCACGATAAATCACACACATCTATATACTTCAAAATGGCACTAAGTATTTAGGAATTACAATTACAAATATCTTAAAGCGGAACTACCACATAGGCAATGATGTTGGGAAAGCACATCAAAGACTGCATTTTATTAGCAGAGCACTTAGAAAATGTAACAGATCTACGAAACAGAGTTCATAATCTATGCTTGTCCTCCATCTTCTGGAGTACTGCTGTACTGTGTGGGATCCGCATCAGGTAGGATTGACGGATATCCAAAAAGTTCATATAAGGGCAACTCATTTTGAATTATCGTATCGCGAAATGATGTAGAGGGTGCTGCAGATGTGATAAACGAACTGGGGTGGCAGCCACTAAAGCGAAGTGTTTTTATGCTGTTTCAGGAACTTGTCATGAGATTTCAGTCACCAGGTTTCTCCACTGGGAAAATATTTTATTGACGCCCACCTACATGGGGAGAAATGGTCATCATAATAAAATGAGAGAAATCAGAACTCGCTCGGGAAGAATTAAGAGCTCCTTTTAAACGAGCCCTGTTTGAGAGAGAAACGGTAGGGAAATATGTTCAAAGTGGTTCGATGAACCCTCTGCCAGGCACTTTATTGTTCACTACAGAATAATCATGTAGCTGCAGATGAAAAGTATATATGGTGTTTCAGTGAGTGTCACTGTAACTTCGCAAAGCCACCTCCCTTAGTCCCATGGGGATTAAATGGTAATGGAGCCCTCCAACCCCCATTCATGAGGAAGATTTCGGTTTGGAACTAAAGCGAATGGTCTCATAGGGGCGTTCCACGAGTAGAATCTTACGGTAAGGCCGTGAAGAATTTGGGAATCGAATACCGAAATAGACGCGAGTGCTCGGAAAGCTGAATAATGTCGTACTATGTTCCTGAACGCCATATAATCTTCCAGAAAGTTCGAGAATATTACGGAATGTTCTAGAATTTTCCAAAATGATCGATAATGTTTGAAAATCTTACACAATGCTTTAGCATATTTGAAAATACTCTTGCATGTTACATTATGCTGCTGTGGCAGTGATAAGTTTTATCTCAGAAGTATACGGCCCGTTAAATTTTTAATGATGTGAAGTGCAAAGCAAAAGCAGTGTAGATTACAGACGGGCAGATTGATCATTGCGTTAGGATCAGACTTAAGAGTACAACAAACACAAGCACCTTGTTGTTGGCAAAATGGATCAAGTCTGTCAGTTCTATGGAATCAAGCAATTCGTTTGAGAAACACCACATACCTACCTGTACGTGTTGCATGACTGGAACAATTCCATTAGCACCAGTGTAGCTACCTTTGACAGAATTGCAACATAACTGGAGAAACTCCGGAATAAAATAAAATTCTAGAAAACATAAGAGCAACCAGTGCTTGCATCTAAATCACGTCATTTGATGCTACCTCCGTGAGGACTGACGAATCTCAGTTCCGTCCTGTGTTAGCTTTTACAGAAGTCTGTCATACCATTGTCAAATTAATCTTATAAATTTTTGCAAGTGTATGTCATTGGTGATGACAAACTGAATTTCCTGTAAAATTATAAAGAATGTAGCAACCAGTCACGGAAACATAGTTTATTTGGTTGGTTTAAATGGCTCTGAGCACTATGGGACTTAACATCTATGGTCATCAGTCCCCTAGAACTTAGAACTACTTAAACCTAAGTAACCGAAGGACAGCACACAACACCCAGCCATCACGAGGCAGAGAAAATCCCTGACCCCGCCGGGAATCGAACCCGGGAACCTGGACGTGTGAAGCGAGAACGCTACCGCACGACCTCGAGATGCGGGCATATTGTTTATTTATCTTGTTACAAATAGATTTCGACTGATATCAGTCTTCATCGGTGCATTCATGATAGAAATCTACCAAGCACAATATATCTACTTATGACATGTGTCGGTTAGAAAAATGCACTGATGAGGACTGATATCACTCGAAAACGATTTGCAACAAGATAAATGAATTATTTTTCCGCGACTGGTAGCTAAATTCTTTATAATTTTATATTCCACGGCCACTGTACAGAAAGGGAACCTTACGGAGCCCAACATTCAAATGAATTTCCTGTGTTATGTTTAACGTTCTCAAATATTATTTATGAATGCTTTGGAAATTTTACGAGTGTTTTAGGATGTTATGACATCTACTTGCAAATTCTGAACACGTCTGTCCACCGGATATGAAAATTTGTGTTGGAGCGGTACTCGAAACCGTATTTACCGCTTTAAGTGAGTGATTACCATAACCGCTCTGACTGTACTTGCGTGACTCACGGCTAGATCCACAGTTCCATATGTCATAGTGCTCGCATACAAATCGTATGATTCGAACACAGGGGGCAACGAACATTGCATCGAACTATACAGGCACTGTAATATACACACAGTGCCCTACTGTACTGTTTGGGATGTTTTCGAATGCTTAACGTTTCGGAATGTTTTACGTGTTCTATTATGAAATAATGAATAAGTGAGAGAATTTTTTATTTCTAATTAGATTATTATTGAATAAATAAGTGTATTTAAGAGTAGTTAAAAATATTTAACATTCCAGGGCATTTTTGATCGTGAAATAGTAACATGTTGATGATTCTTTTTCTTTAGTGGTTAGCTTTACGTTGTCCTTGAATATTTTCGAGTGATCTGTAATGTTTTCAGGAAACAAATGCAAATAAAGACCGAGAGAAACCGCTGTCTTTCAACTAGTTGTTAATACAATGGAGATCATCTGACTACGAAATGAAATAGTATTATAAATCAGACTAATCTATTACAACAGTTTTGACTTGGATACTTAATGATACATGAATGTGAATTTGATTAAAAGACACAACTCAGTTTTATAAACGACGACAACGCTGAACAAATGATTGCTTAACATAGAAGATACAAAAGCCTTGGCAAAGACTGAAAGGTAAAGGGAACCCGTGAGGTCGTCATGTAATAAATTGTGGAAGTATAAACTTACGGTGCTTGCTCAGTGATTTCTTGATTACTCCGAAAGAAAGTTTCACCAACGCGTTCATACAGGGTTAGAGGTTGAGTCATTAGTGAGCCCTCTAACTTTCCAAGAATTTATAAGGCTCACATCGGTTAGTCATTACTATAATCATACCTACTAACAATCTGAGACTCGACACCAGTTCGCTTAAGCACGCATTATTTCACGAATTTGTACAAGTCGTTCAGCACATTTCACGATCTGATGGTAATTTCTGCCAAAGAAGTGGCTCCGTATTCGCCACCTCCTGTGAATTCTGCACCCTCTCCAGCCCCAATGTTGCTTTTGAGCCTGCATGACATACCGTTTGACAATGAGACGGCTTTACAATATTCTAACCAATGATACTGGTGTAAATAAACCAAATATTTCCGAGTTTTGTGGCATTAATCTATAGATGGATGTAGCTCGAATCTTTTCCGGCGTCCCTTCTCTGCAGACGAGCTTTCTCACCAGCCAAACCGCATGTCTCTATATTGGGATTTTCTGCAAACTAGCATTCGGCTCCTCCACTCTGCTAAATTACGGCTGACTGACATTCCACTCCACTCGCTTCTAGGAGTGACTTCTCATTACAAAAACAAAGTTCTTATGTCAACAGCTACAGCAGACTGCACTGACCTGCCTACGATGCGAGTTGGTCCAATCTCAAGGTTCGCCCGCTGCGACCGGACCACGCATAGCGTGAACCGTTCCCCGTGAACCAATATGTGGTCAGCAAGAGAACAGACACTGGGTCGCAGCCAATACCGACACCAAGCTTGCCTAGCGTTTGGCCGTAAGAGGCTGGCCCACCTTCTGTCGGTAGGCTGAAAGGGTGGTCATTCCTGCGTTCTTAACGGGACCTCACTCTCGCTATTCACAAATTGACTCTCAGACTCCAATTGAAAGAATTACATGCAGCTTCCACCAATAAGAGGAGAGAGAAGTGAGATACGAGTTGAGAAGTGATTGATGTACTAATCCCCACAATCACTGAGTTCCATTGCTATAAATGTGCTCATCCACCAACTCGAACTAAATGATTTCCTGATATCGAGTGCCGCTGTGGCCAGAAACCGGAGCCATGTGTGAGTATGTGAGCTGAGCTTGCCTGAATGTTCGTGTGTTTGTTGTCTTCTTTAGCAGAAGACTTTTCGTCCGAAAGCTCACTTGTTTAACGATTTTTCATTCTGCGTGCATGCGACTCAGCATCTCCGCTATACGGTGAATAGCAATCTATTCTTTGCATAATATCGCCACTATTCCATCCTGAATTTTCCGTTGTTTGGTGTCATGGCTTTTGATCGACATCAGTATCATGTTTCTGCCGGTTGATGAGTATCTGATGAAGATAATATAGGTGGAATCGATTATTGCATAGAGCCAGTCACTTAATACTGCTTTAATAGTGTCTCCCTATCTCTGCAGTTAACTGATGTGCAGTATTTGTTGTGCTATATGAGTCTGAAAGTGTTCTGAGAGGGGCGTCATGGGGAAGGGCCCCCTGGAAATCCCTGGCTTCTAAGACCTAAGCCACTTGGAGCGCGGCAGTGACCTGACACGGCTATCAGACAGGCATTTGCTCAGACTTGCGTTGTCCGGCTTCGCGTCGACAAGATGTGAGTGGTCGAGGCTGCACCGACCACGGCCACGAGCTGCGGTTTCCGGACTCAGTGTGAAGAGGCCAGTATAATGAGCTGTGTCACATGGCCGTGTCAGTGGTGAATAACCTATTTTTACAGTCTGTCCGTCTGCTCAAAGAACATGATGACTGAATGTTGTTTCTCGCCAGTAATGCTTTTCCTAGAAAACCGGATTGTGCCAGGCTGGTCAGGTGACAGTCGTCTCTGATTTATTGTGGAAGCTCGGAGGCTGTTTTTTCTTACCCCCTTCGTGGGGGGGGGGGGGGGGGGGGAGAATGCAACAGCCAGAATCCATATGGGGTGAGAATTTCTCTCCGTAGCGTGTCAGGGATATAGTCTATTGGGCGTCGTAAGTAGACATTGGAGAAGTGGGAGTTTGGAGCTTCGTTATCTCACAATTGTATAAGCTGGGAGCAAACCACTGAATGACTTATACAACATTTACTGTGTATGTATTCTTTAGGAGAGATTTCTCAATGACTTAGAGTGCATTTGTGTGGATTTTGTGCAGAGCAGAGGAGGAAAGATAAATACTTGGCGCAGACTGCATTTGCTTTTAGAGGGTCAAAAAATGGTTCAAATGGCTCTGAGCACTATGGGACTCAACATCTTAGGTCATCAGTCCCCTAGAACTTAGAACTACTTAAACCTAACTAACCTAAGGACATCACACACACCCATGCCCGAGGCATGATTCGAACCTGCGACCGTAGCAGTCCCGCGGTTCCAGACTGCAGCGCCAGAACCGCACGGCCACCGCGGCCGGCCTTTTAGAGGGTCACCCGAGCGCGTAGCGGCTCATGGCTATAACTGAGAGAGAGACTGCCGTATGCAGAACTCGGCTCTCTGACTTTTCATCTATGGTGAGATTATCTTGCAGCGCAGTTAAGGGGCACATAGGCATTATTTCGTAACTTGTTTAAGTTCCGAGACTAGGGATTCTGGGACTCATCCAAGACCCAGCAGACATGCATACATTTTCCTGTCATGACTGGGTCTGTCACTATACAGCCATCCACAGTTAGCTACTTCGTAGAATGTCCCAGTAAAATGATAATCATTCCATTGCTAGCTATTCCACGCGGACTTCGCCAAACTCATATACTCCTGATTTTTGTGCGTCTCTAGATCCAACACCTGGAACACATTTACGACGACCTCTCTGTTCATATAGTTCAATCTGTTGACTGACAGATTCATTGGGGCGATCTGTCTCTCAGGTGCCCAACCCCTACAGACAATCACAGCAACCTATAGGCTTGAAGGCTTGCTAGCTCGGTTGGTGTCTTCCTTTTTCTCTTTAGTAAGTCCCAAACCAACTCTGGTCGAATTCCTGTGGCTCCCAGTAACAGCGCCCGTTTTCTTTTTATGAGTTTTCTCTCTAATTCCACCATCTCCCACATCTCAGACCACTCCACGTCCCATTAATATTGTAGCAGATAGTACCGGACTTAATTATGGGACACTTGACAAATTGTAGTCCACTTCCTGTAAAAGCCCTCTCCATTAGTCTATCGAGATAGCTGAAAATAAGTTCCGCAGACAATATTAGTAGAGAATGCAACACGATGCAATAACAATCCAAAGTAATCGGGCGCCACCTTCGATAGGTAACTTACCTACCGACATATTGTTCGGAATACAACTGCTAAAGTGGAGAAGTGAAGAGTGACAATAGTTTATTACAAAATCTAACTGGAACTACTAACGTACTTGAGGGAGGATGGGGGACACGGGTGCACGCCATAATTTTGATAACAACGGCACTGTCTTTAGTTTATTCACCAGCTGATTACTGTCCAGCTGTAAGGCACAACAGATCCCACATTCCCTGCTGGATGTTCACCTTCGACATATCATGTTCACTGTATGTGGTACGCTTTTACCTAAGCCTGTTCAGTGTCTGCCGGTACTAACCGATATCGATCCGTCTCCCTGATGGAGCCTGCAATCTCTCAATCAAAAGGTGTGCTAGCTGTGGTTGGTGGCACAGTTCTTCGTATTTTAGTTTCTCAATGTAAAGGTAGCCTTATTAGGCCAAAACCGGCCTTGACTGTTTCATAAAAAAGTAGGACAAGACCACTTACTTCTCCTGCAACGCAATCTACATCTACATCTACAGCTACATGATTACTCTTCAATTCACATTTAAGTGCTTGGCAGAGGGTTCATCGAACCACAATCATACTATCTCCCTACCATTCCACTCCCGAACAGCGCGCGGGGAAAACACCTAAACCTTTCTGTTCGAGCTCTGATTTCTCTTATTTTACTTTGATGATCATTCCTACCTATGTAGGTTGGGCTCAACAAAATATTTTCGCATTCGGAAGAGAAAGTTGGTGACTGAAATTTCGTAAATACATCTCGCCGCGACGATATACGTCTTTCCTTTAATGACTTCCATCCCAACTCGCGTATCGTATCTGCCACACTGTCTCCCCTATTACGTGATAATACAAAACGAGCTGCACTTTTTTGCACCTTTTAGATGTCCTCCGTCAATCCCACCTGGTAAGGATCCAACACCGCGCAGCAATATT
This sequence comes from Schistocerca cancellata, assembly GCF_023864275.1. Lineage (NCBI taxonomy): Eukaryota > Metazoa > Arthropoda > Insecta > Orthoptera > Acrididae > Schistocerca > Schistocerca cancellata. The sequence continues at coordinate 123,540,309 of NC_064631.1, forward strand.
CTAACAGAGGACGAACGAGTGTAGTATAAGCTGTCTCTTTAGTGGACTTGTATCTTCTAAGTGTCCTGCCAATGAAACGCAACCTTTGTCTCGCCTTCCCACAATATTATCTATGTGGTCTTTCCAACTGAAGTTGTTCGTAATTTTAACACCCAGGTACTTAGTTGAATTGAGAATTGTACTATTTATCGAGTAATCGAATTCCAACAGATTTCTTTTGGAACCCATGTGGATCACCTCACACTTTTCGTTATTTAGCGTCAACTGCCATCTCCCACACCATACAGCAATCTTTTCTAATTCGCTTTGCAACTGATACTGGTCTTCAGATGACCTTAATAGACGGTAAATTACAGCATCATCTGCGTCAACCTGCTCAGATTGTCACCCAGGTCATTTATATAGATCAGGAACAGCAGAGGTCCCGGGACGCTTCCCTGGGGAACACCTGATATCACTTCAGTTTCACTCGATGATTTCCCGTCTATTACTACGAACTGCGTCCTTCCTGACCGTAAATCACGAATCCAGTCGCACAACTGAGACGATACCCCATAGTCCCGTAGCTTGATTAGAAGTCGCTTGTGAGGAACGGTGTCAAAAGCTTTCCGGATATCTAGAAATACGGAATCAACTTGAGATCCCCTGTCGATAGCGGCTATTACTTCGTGCGAATAAAGAGCCGTTGCACAAGAACCATGCTTTCGGAAACCATGCTGATTACGTATCAATAGATCGTTCCCTTTTTGGTGATTCATAATGTTTGAATACAGTATATGCTCCAAAACCCTACTGCAAACCGACGGCAATGATATAAGTCTGTAGTTCGATGGATTACTCCTACTACCCTTCTTAAACACTGGTGCGACCTGCACAATTTTCCAATCTGTAGGTACAGATCTATCGGTGAGCGAGCGGTTGTATATGATTGCTAAGTGGGGAGCTATGGTATAAGCGTAATCTGAAAGGAACCTAATAGGTATACAATCTGGACCTGACGACTTGCCCGTATCAAGCGATTTGAGGTGCTTCGCAACCCCTAAGGTATCTACTTCTAAGAAACTCATGCTAGCAGCTGTTCGTGTTTCAAATTCTGGAATATTCCATTCGTCTTCCCTGGTGAAGGAATTTCGGAAAACTGCGTTCAATAACTCCGCTTTAGCGGCACAGTCGTCGGTAACAGTATCATCGGCACTGCGCAGCGAAGGTATTGACTGCATCTTGCCGCTTGTGTACTTTACATACGACCAGAATTTCTTCAAATTTTCTATAAAATTTCGAGACAATGTTTCGTTGTGGAACCTATTAAAGGCATCTCGCATTGAAGTCCGTGCCAAATTTCGCGCATCTGTAAATTTTAGCCAATCTTCTGGAATTCGCGTTCTTCTGAACTTCGTATGCTTTTTCAGTTGCCTCTGCAACAGCGTTCGGACCTGTTTTGTGTACCATGGGGGTTAGTCCCATCTCTTACCAATTTATGAGGTATGAATCTCTCAATTGCTGTTGCCACTGTATCTTTGAATTTGAGCCCCATTTCGTCTACATTTGCATAATCAGTTCGGAAGGAATGGAGATTGTCTCTTAGGAAGGCTTCTAGTGACACTTTATCCGATTTTTCAAGTAAAATTATTTTGCGTTTGTTTCTGGTGGATTTGGAAGAAACGGTATTGAGCCTAGCTACAACGACCTTGTGATCACTAATCCCTGTATCAGTCATGATGCTGTCTATTAGCCCTGGATTGTTTGTGGCTAAGAGGTCAAGTGTTGTTTTCGCAACCATTTACAATTTGCGTGGGCTCGTGGACTAACTGCTCGAAATAATTTTCGGAGAAAGCATTTAGGACAATCTCGGAAGATGTTTTCTGCCTACCACCGGTTTTGAACACGTATTTTTGCGAAGGTTGGAGGCCCCACCAACTATAACCGTATTAGTGGGGTATTTATTTGTTACGAGACTCAAATTTTCTCTGAACTGTTCAGCAACTATATCATCGGACTCTGGGTGTCTGAAGAAGGAGCCAATTATTAACTTAGTTCGGTTGTTAAGTATAACCTCCACCCATACCAATTCGCACGGAGTATCTACTTCGACTTCACTACAAGATAAACCACTACTGTCAGACACAAACACTCCACCACCAATTCTGCCTCACCTGTCTTTCCTGAACACCGTCTGAGAGTTCGTAAAAATTTCTGCAGAACTTATTTCAGGCCTTAGCCTGCTTTCTGTACCTATAACGATTTCAACTTCTGTGCTTTCTATTAGCGCTTGAATCTCAGGGTCTTTCGCAGCACAACTACATCAATTTACCACTACAATTCCGACTGTTCCTTGATCCAAGCACGTCCTGTATTTGCCATGCACCCTTTGAGATTGCAGCCCACCCCGTACTTTCCCGAGGCCTTCTAACCTAAAAAACTGCCCAGTCCACGCCACACAGCCTCCGCTACCCGTGTAGCCGTCAGCTGACCTATTCAGCAGAACCCGAAGCCCCACCACCCTATGGTGCAAGTCAAGGAATCTGCAGCCAACACGGTCGCAAAACCGTCTGAGCCTCTGATTCAGACCCTCCACCCGGCTCTGCACCAAAGGTCCGCAGTCGGTTCTGTCTACGATGCTTCAGATGGTGAGCTCTGCCCTCATCTCGTAAGCAAGACCGGCAGCCTTCACCAAAGCAGATAGCCGCTGGAATCCAGAGAGAATTTCCTCAGATCCAAAGGGACACACGTTATTAATGCCGACATGTGCCACCACCTGCAGCTGGCTGCCCCGTGTGCTCTTCATGGCATCCGGAGGGACCCTTTCCACAACAGGCTTGACTCCAACCGGAATGCACACGGAGTGCACACTTGATTTCTTCCCCTCCTTAGCCGCCATATCCCTAAGGGGCCCCATTATGCGCCTAACATTGGAGCTCCCAACTACCAATAAGCTGACCCTTTGCGATTGCCCGTACCTTAAAGGCTGAGAATCATCCTTTGAAACAGGGCAGGCAGCTGCATCTGGCTCAGCCAGACACAGTACCTGAAACCTGTTTGTCAGACGCACCAGGGAGGCTTTCTGATTAGCCTCTGGGTCGTCTTTCGCTGCGTGCCACGCCTTGGAACGACCTCCCAATCAACCACAGGCGAGGGCTCAGCCCCACTGCGGGCAGCAACCGGGGAAACCACAGCGGCAGACCGACCTGGGGAAAGACGGGACGAGGTTGATATCCCCGTGATACCCAAGTCCGGCTCCCCACAGTGGTGCCCATTGGCAACAGCCTCAAGCTGCGCGACCGAAGTCAGCTCCGCCTGCAGCTGTGAATGAAGGGATGCCAACTCAGCCCTCATCCGAACACAGCAATCACAGTCCCTGTCCATTCTAATCGATGTTGAACAACAGTTACTGAAACACGAGTACGTGCCCGGATAACGCAAGGGAAACACGCAAAGAATGTATGAACTAACCTGTACAAATGCCTAACGACTGCGCTACAATCTGCCTGAATTTACGATTACAGTAACTAAAACTCGAAATTACACCTCCTATACGAAACTATGTAACAAATAAGTGAGCTAGGGGTATACGACTTGCTGCTGGCAGCTGCTCATCCAACGGCGGCAGGGAGCACACTGGCTGTGACCAACTGACACTGGCTGTTCAAAACAAAAAGACAAAAGACAAACGACTACGCGAATTTACACTATTCAGGTACTAAAACGCGACGCTGCAACTCTCAAATACTATAATACGCCCGAAATTTATGAATTAAACAATACCGAGCGAGGTGGCGCAGTGGTTAGACACTGGACTCGCATTCGGGAGGACGACGGTTCAATCCCGCGTCCGGCCATCCTGATTTAGGTTTTCCGTGATTTCCCTAAATCGCTCCAGGCAAATGCCGGGATGGTTTCTTTCAAAGGTCACGGCCGACTTCCTTCCCCGTCCTTCCCTAATCCGATGAGACCAATGACCTCGCTGTCTGGTCTCCTTCCCCAAAATAACAACCAACAATTAAACAATGCAAGTACTCAAAAATATCACGCAAAGAAATTAAGAATTAAACTATGTAACAATGAAGTGAGCTAGGAGTAAACGACTTACTGCTGGCAGCTGCTTATCCAACGGGGACAGGGAGCAATGCAGCGTTTCTGGATATTTAAAATATTTGTTTATTTATTTAGCATTTGATACTCTCATACAAATACACTAATAAAGCAGAGAAATTATGACGATACAGAAAAACACAAAGCGTAAGCTATCGCGTATGAGAACTCAGTAGGAACGCCGAACAGGATAGAAAGGTAATGAATTGTTAGTAGTGTATGTGGCAAAAGAGGATCTCGTAATTAATCTTTTTATGTATGCTCGCGACTCAAGGGACATGTGTGTCCCACGCGACTATTGCATCATTTCTTCATGAACGACGTGAATTGGCGTCGCTATATCGGGGGGGCATGTAATTACCATTTCACTTCCCTGCCGTTGAAGTTCGATTTTCGTGAATCGAAACAGTCATGTAGTTTCTCAGTGGTCCTCAGGATGGTAAGTTCAACAATTTCCGTATCATAACTTCGTAAAACTTAATCCGTAGTACGAATGTAATGGTGTCCATGAAGTGGGAAGTCCGACATAATCCACTAAGAACAACACTACGATGTATAACTACATGGAAACGCGTTACGATTTTCAACGAAACACGTGTTACAGGTATAGCCTGCTTACTACTAAACATCACCTCAGTAGAAATGAAATATTCGTTAGGTAATAATAATTTTAATAGCGAACAAATACAGGAAAAACAGGTGCTTTGGGAAATTAAAGTAATAAAATTGAAAAAGTTGCTCTTCACCTTGAAAAAAGAAGTAGATCAACTTAACAAAACGAAAAATTACGTAATTTGGTAACTAAGTTAATAACACTAAATTCGATGAGAAAAGGATTCTATCGTCATTATTATACGAACATAGGTCTTAATTTGCACGCACGATGGCGATAAAACGTTTTGTTCCATTTGTAACATTTAAGTTATTGAGTGCGAAAATTTATCATAAATGACAGTTCGTGTAGTTTAGCATTCATCGTTTGTCTGCTTTATCATTTAACCCTGTATCATATAAGGTGTAGCTTACCGTGATATATAAATTCTATAATTATATTGATACCACATAATCTATTAGAACCCTTTGTAGCTTCGGAAGCATGACTAGGCAGTATTTTGGTGCTCCGAACGTTGTGCATCGCTTCAAAAAATACTGAACTGCATGGAACTGACATATTTCTGGCATTTTATTCCACTTATTGTTATTCCACTTACTACGCCGTGTTTGATTTCCGTGTGTTAACCAAGTGGAAGTACTTGATACGGCAGTCAGTTAGAGATTGGGTCCCGCACTTTACACATCAGCGATATCAGCACGTGAAAGGAAGGCAACAGGCAAAGTAGCTTTATCGTGGTACGGCGTCCATGTCAGTATTGTGCGACTTCGCTTTCATTTTTCAGGCAGATGAAACTGTTGCTCTTACAGCCACACAAAAAGATGCAGCGACAAAAAGAGGAAGGCAGCGAGTTCTTGGAGGACGACGAGCAAGAGACTAGCCGAATTCCAGCCCGCTCCAAATGGAGAAGAACTTTGTAAATGGAAAATATCGACTCGCGACCACGGCGGCGGCTGCGGCTGCGGCAGAGGCGACCACGGAGAGCCACCCACAAAGCTACCGCCTGCCGCCATTCTGTCCCCAGCAGCGCGCGCAGACCTGCGACGGCAGCGAGCGTGCCTCTGTGGAAGCTACGTTAAGCGTGCGTGTTCTTCCATCCGCATGTGTTCGTGCTAAGAGTGGTTTCGAGAATATTACGCCCTGTTGATTTTACAGTTATCGAAAAGCCGCTCCAAGGCAAAATCTGTGATCACCAGCATCTGCTAAATTCGTTTCTTAGTGACAGCACTTCCATGTCTGAGGCCTACTGTTTTTAAACGGTCTCGTATTGGAGACGGAGTGGCGATAAATCCTGTTTCGGCTATTCTGATTAAGGTTTGCAGGTCATGGCTGCATTCCTTCTCCACCGTAGTTTATTCCTATCTACCCAAAAGTACAAAACCAGAACAATAAAGCTGTCACATGCTCAGGAAAAGTTCAATAGAATCAACAAAAAATTTTGATCTTTTCCCAACAACACAAAATGTCTACATACCGATTGGTTATAAATAAAGTGGACCTGCTCTAATGTGGGCTATAATTAACGCATGCTAGCTAGACTTGGTAGATATTCTAATGAGTTAATGCGGAATCTATTTATTGTTGAAAAATATGTCCTATTTGGGCCAACGGGTGCGAATCTGGTGCTGTTAATGTAAGAAAGACGTTTAGAAATATTTTAGTATGTAACAGATAAGGAACGGAACGTGCGCAGAAAAGGTCAGATAAGTGATAAATGCTTAACTTTGGTTTCTTAAAATTGTTTGGCCTATTAAGTATCCCATGAAATAACTTTTTTTTTCTCATTTCTTCCTTTCCAACAGTTCTCATTCATTCGCTGTTATTTTCTCTTCTTTATTCTGTCAACATACCACCTGTCTTTTTCTTTATTTCCTTCTGCGAGTGCTTAAACTTTTAGCTGTTGCTCTGAACGTTTCTTTTCTATTTTTTTCTCCGTTATTTCTTTTCGTCTCAGGTCTACTTTAGCTTCTTTGACCCTTGTCATTGATGTTTTTGCGTTTCTGTGAAAAAGTTAAAAATTCTTTTTGTTGTACTCTATTCATCTACCTGTTTTGGTTGTCCATAGAATACAACTCTGCCGTTGGTTGTCCATAGAATACAACTCTGCCGTTCTTAATAGTTTCATAAATTTCTTTATTACTTTTCAATTTCCGTTTCCTACTCTCATATTTTGGTACGAGGACTTTCCCGATTTTTTTCCTTTCCTCCTTTTTATTTCACCTATTTGATAAGCTGTATTTAACGAAAGGCATGAAGATATTCTAGTTTAATGACCCCATCATAGTCCTGGAGTTTCTCACTTATGGAAACAGATTTCTCTTTTCACATGATCCGCCAGGGTAGCCAATAGCGCTAATGCGAGGCTTCCTGGACTCGGGTAGGCGCTCCGGGCCCGGATCGAATCCGCCCAGCGGGTTAATGCGAGGGACGGTATTTTGGCCAGCCTGGATGTGGTATCTAGGCGGTTTTCCACATCGCGCTAGGTGAATAATGGGCTGGTCTGCACGTTCTGCCTCAGTTACATGATTTGCAGACATTTGAAAAAGTTCGCACAATTCCATAGCTTACACTAGACGCAGACAGCTGGGGTATCATCATTCTGTCCTGGGGGGTTCGGGATTACGGCAGGTAGGCCATCCAGCCACCTTGTGCAACTAATACTGCCATATCAATAGTAACACAGCCGACCCCATGTGAGGTGGGAGGAAGGCTTCAAGAAAAAAAGACAGAAATTTCTCGTTACACATGTTTTTTGTAGGTTTTTCTCAAAAGATATACGTAAGCTCTCATTTGAAGCTGTCTTTTGATTTTATTATTAACAGCCTATTTGACAGTTTGTTCAATATGAGCACCGGAGACTTGGATAAGATGCTGTAACGCTCAAGATTTGCAGCTGGCGCTTAAAATTGGAACAATTTTTTTTCAGCGTAAATCGGTTCTACATTTACGCATTAGCTTAGCTACCAACTGAGCATATCTACCTCTGCGATTAGGCGCTTTTTAATTAGAACCACCTGGTACTAAGGCATATTTACAAATCCATCCTAAAATAATTTCTTTTGGACGATTTCTATTCTGTAGACGCCCTTTTATTTACAAACTGGTAGCCTGCAGAAAAAGAACACAGACATGAATACCTTTCTCCAGAGCTCCAAAAATGCAGAAACTGCATGGCAAGAGATAGGCACTATATGTAGGGGCTCACTAGCGAAACTTCTACATTGTAGAGGAAACAACCAAGGTAACAAGTGGGCCTGCCCATTGTTACCAAGTTTATTTCGACTATGCGGCAGGTGTTTCGCTGGGAAGCCCATACACTTCCTCCATAGATTCCTGATCCCTCTCCATGTAATTTCTATATTTTTAGAGCCATGAATAAAGAGCTTCTTGTTCATCGGCTTCCTTCAGACGCAGAGGTACAAGCTTGGGTACAGTCAAGGTTCCACAAACATTTCTTCATGAAGGAATTGACCGTCTTGACTCACAGTGGGATAAATGTATTAACAGTTGTGGTGGTTACTTTCAAACTAATAAACAACTTATTTACTTCTTTTCCATCTGTTTTGTTTTCATTTAATTGCCCCTTGAAAGTTTACATGTCTAAGAGGATTTTTGAAGCACAGCGAGGAAGGAGACGCCTGATTTTCTCAAACAAGTTGAATTATGCAAAGGACACTGAACTATATGATCGAATTCGCCCATAATATTGTAAGGCTGAAATCTCTTACATCTCTGTTTTTCAGAGATGATTCTGAAAGAATCTGTGATTAAATGTAATGCAGATATTCCATTTTATATCACTAGGTATCGTATTATTGGAAGAAGGCAGTAATTTCCTAATAAAGTTCTGTACAAATTGTAAAACAGCAACTACACTGCATAGTACTGTGTAAATATATCCACTCCATGTTGCAATTTTATTTATAGGCTTCAATAGTTAGTTTAATAATAATAATGTAAGGGCTTCACTCAAATTAAAACCAAAGTAATTCACGCCACCTGTAAGGCGATATGAATTAATATTTTTTCGTTATTAATCAAAGTAAATGTAAATGAAAGTATGCAGAAGGCAGTGGACAGTCATACGTCGAACAATCGGTATGAAAGGCTGCGAGTCATCTCGAGAAGGAAGGCAAACTGGCTGGTGTGACTGGATGTAGATGGGAGTACCAGTTGCGCTGGAAAATGACAGGTTTCTAGTACCTTTTCAACATAGTAATATTGTTCCAGTATCAGAAATCACACGGGATTGTGGATTCTGATGGGAACCCGACCTGTAGAATTCGATGGCGATATTGCGAGATATCGGCGTCGAGAGTAAATAGTCCCACTTGTTCTTAACCATTCAGGTTAAGAAAACAATATTTTAAATGCAATCTAAAGTACATAATTGAAGACAGGGCTTAAGAAAATGCTATTTTCCTTCATTAGTTTATAAAATGAGTAACGGTGCGGAGGTATGAATAATGTGGAGGGGAGCGCTATTTTTTGGGTTGGCGCTTTCGCTCTGGAGAGTTGCTCTGGGTGCCTCATGATGGACAGACCCGTATCTGATCGCTCCGATGAAATGCTAACTTCATTCGGGCACTAAGCCCTTTTACAGTACAAATGATTTTCCAGGCAATGCTCTGAGTGTCTCGAACAGCATTTGGATAGCAACAGGTTGTTTCACAATTTAATACGCCAGTAAAAGTTCACACGAGGCAGTGATTTTGACTGTGTGATATGAAGTCTCATTGGAAGTCTGATAAACTTTAGAACAACAGTAGAACCGCGTATCGCAATCAAGATTCAGTCTCATCATCATGGGTAAGTGGTTTCTTGCATGGTTCGTTGGTGGTGTGATGTCCGATAACTACACTCCTGGAAATGGAAAAAAGAACACATTGACACCGGTGTGTCAGACCCACCATACTTGCTCCGGACACTGCGAGACGGCTGTACAAGCAATGATCACACGCACGGCACAGCGGACACACCAGGAACCTCGGTGTTGGCCGTCGAATGGCGCTAGCTGCGCAGCATTTGTGCACCGCCGCCGTCAGTGTCAGCCAGTTTGCCGTGGCATACGGAGCTCCATCGCAGTCTTTAACACTGGTAGCATGCCGCGACAGCGTGGACGTGAACCGTATGTGCAGTTGACGGACTTTGAGCGAGGGCGTATAGTGGGCATGCGGGAGGCCGGGTGGACGTACCGCCGAATTGCTCAACACGTGGGGCGTGAGGTCTCCACAGTACATTGATGTTGTCGCCAGTGGTCGGCGGAAGGTGCACGTGCCCGTTGACCTGGGACCGGACCGCAGCGACGCACGGATGCACGCCAAGACCGTAGGATCCTACGCAGTGCCGTAGGGGACCGCACCGCCACTTCCCAGCAAATTAGGGACACTGTTGCTCCTGGGGTATCGGCGAGGACCATTCGCAACCGTCTCCATGAAGCTGGGCTACGGTCCCGCACACCGTTAGGCCGTCTTCCGCTCACGCCCCAACATCGTGCAGCCCGCCTCCAGTGGTGTCGCGACAGGCGTGAATGGAGGGACAAATGGAGACGTGTCGTCTTCAGCGATGAGAGTCGCTTCTGCCTTGGTGCCAATGATGGTCGTATGCGTGTTTGGCGCCGTGCAGGTGAGCGCCACAATCAGGACTGCATACGACCGAGGCACACAGGGCCAACACCCGGCATCATGGAGTGGGGAGCGATCTCCTACACTGGCCGTACACCACTGGTGATCGTCGAGGGGACACTGAATAGTGCACAGTACATCCAAACCGTCATCGAACCCATCGTTCTACCATTCCTAGACCGGCAAGGGAACTTGCTGTTCCAACAGGACAATGCACGTCCGCGTGTATCCCGTGCCACCCAACGTGCTCTAGAAGGTGTAAGTCAACTACCCTGGCCAGCAAGATCTCCAGATCTGTCCCCCATTGAGCATGTTTGGGACTGGATGAAGCGTCGTCTCACGCGGTCTGCACGTCCAGCACGAACGCTGGTCCAACTGAGGCGCCAGGTGGAAATGGCATGGCAAGCCGTTCCACAGGACTACATCCAGCATCTCTACGATCGTCTCCATGGGAGAATAGCAGCCTGCATTGCTGCGAAAGGTGGATATACACTGTACTAGTGCCGACATTGTGCATGCTCTGTTGCCTGTGTCTATGTGCCTGTAGTTCTGTCAGTGTGATCATGTGATGTATCTGACCCCAGGAATGTGTCAATAAAGTTTCCCCTTCCTGGGACAATGAATTCACGGTGTTCTTATTTCAATTTCCAGGAGTGTATTTGCTGTATGCAAGATGGCACTAGAGTCGAGTGCAGTTAAACGAATCTAAATTCATTGTGTAATGTGGCAATGTCAGGCGAACGAGTGTTTATTGCAGTTGCATCATTTGACGTCCCGGGTGGCAGAGGAAAATTAATTATTTAACTCTGAGTGAAACTGTTATCTAAATTCTATGTACATAAAAAGACGACAGATTGTTCTAGAAGGGGATAATGTAAATTGCACTGTTCTGAAGGACAGGGCATGATTGACTGTGAAGAAATTTATGAACATAAATGAGAGATTAATCACAAGGCATGTGAGGGAAGACGTTAGCCTGATACTCTGTCATTTGTGTGCAATCGGATTAACTACAGGAGCCAAACATTTCTGTAATATCAATCGTCCGCAGCTCGTGGTCGTGCGGTAGCGTCCTCGCTTCCCACGCCCGGGTTCCAGGGTTCGATTCCCGGCGGGGTCAGGGATTTTCTCTGCCTCGTGATGACTGGGTGTTGTGTGATGTCCTTAGGTTAGTTAGGTTTAAGTAGTTCTAAGTTCTAGGGGACTGATGACCATAGCTGTTAAGTCCCATAATGCTAAGAGCCATTTGAACCATTGTTTGTAATATCAATCCGTTGCAGTTTGTAACATGTGCTTCATTGGAGGACACTGCAACACTGAATTATATTTTATTTATCAGGATTCTTATTTGCTGCAACACCCTTTCTCATTACAATATTACTTGGTTGATTTGTTGCTTCGCAAGACTGCTTACACTGAGCATCATCGAGAGTGGGAGAGCAGGGCTATCTTTGAGAGCCAAACATCTTCGATAAATTCAGAGGTCGTGGTCTGTGGTGTTTACGACACCGTAACAAACGTTGGGTTGGCGTCGGCCCGGCCAGATATAATACAATCTATGTGTTGATGATATACCTTCTGAACTAATTAAGAAATCAGGAGACAAAATGAAAGCTACATTACTGCAACTCATACAGAAAATATACAAAACAGGTGAAGTTCCTGAAGACTATCAGAAATGCATCATATTCCCCATACCTAAGAAAGCATCTACTATGGACTGTGAAAACCATCGAACACTCAGTCTTCTTTCACACGCATCAAAAATTCTAATAAGAATAATTTTGAAAAGAGTTGAAAACCAATTGAATAGCACTCTAAGTGAAGACCAATTCGGTTTTAGAAGCGGTGTAGGGACGAGGGAAGCAATCTTATCTTTAAGACTAATAATTGAGAAACAAATTTCCAAAAACAAACAAGTATTTATAGCCTTCGTAGACCTCGAAAAGGCATTTGACAATGTTGTATGGCCAGAAATGTTTAGAATTCTGAAGAAGGCTGGTCTGAAATATAATGATAGAAGGATAATCTTTAAAATATACCAAAATGAAACAGCCTTAGTTAAGAAGGAAAACAAAGAAGAAACAGCAAGAATAAGGAAAGGAGTGAGACAGGGATGCCCACTATCTCCAGTAATTTTCAACGCATATATCCAAGAAGCAATAGACAAAATAAGAGAGAATATCGAAGTAGGAATAAAACTTAACGGAATGAAAATAGATATGTTGCGATATGCAGATGATATCGCCATAATTACAGAAAGGAAAGAAGATTTAGAAGCCGCACTCAATGAAATGGAAAACACCTTAAAAGAACAGTATGGAATGAAAATAAATAAGAAAAAGACTAAAGTGATGGTGAGTGGCGCCCTGAACTACAATGAACCCATACGAATAACAATAAAGGGAGAGAAACTAGGGCAGGTTACAGAATTTAACTACTTAGGTAGCAAAATAACAGCAGATGGAAGGAGCAAAAGTGACATTAAAAACAGAATACAACTTGCCAAAATAGCATTCAATGGAAAAAGAAACTTACTGACGAGTAGAAATGTTAGTTTAGACGTAAGAAAGAGAGTCATGAAAACCTATGTGTGGAGTACAGCCCTTTACGGATGTGAAACTTGGACTTGTGGAAAAGAAGAAAAGAGAAGATTAGAGGCATTCGAAATGTGGTGCTACCGGAGAATGGAAAAAATCAGCTGGCGAGACAAGGCTACAAACGAAGATGTCCTCAGAAGAGTGAAAGAAAACAGATCTCTTTGGCGAAATATACAGAAAAGAAGAATAACCTTCATAGGTCACATTTTACGGCATAACAATTTCATTAAGAGAATATTAGAAGGAATCATTGAAGGAAGAACTCGCCGAGGACGACCTAGATTAACCTACATTCAACAAGTAATAAATGACATCGGGTGCCAGACCTATGCAGATATGAAGAAGAAAGTTGACAAAAGAACGGAATGGCGTGCTGCTGCCAACCAACCTGTGGGTTGATAACCGGAGAGAGAGATGTGGCACCAAGGTTCTCAAGCGACTAACCACTGGCACCGATACATTAATAATAGTATGTAACACGTGTTATATCACATTCCAGCATTCAGTTTGGTCATAATGGTAGTCAGCTGGAATAAACCTCAGAGTAAGAAACCTTCTAACTTCTAACTTCTAACAGGCGTAGGCTAAGTCTCCTATCGTTTACACTATAGCCGACATATTTGTCGCGAGAGAATATACCAACAGTACTAATATTAGAATAATTATAAATGCTTTTCTCTAAGGTTTGGCCTGCACATTTTTAAATTTTTGCCTGATTCTGAATTTTTCCGCTGAAAGCCGCAAAGGTATTTCCAATGTCACAGATTTTCCAGCTCATGTCACTTCTTTATTAACAGGTCCATATCTTCATTGTGTGTAACATCGTATGTATCTTTAGCTACGCAAATTAAGTGGATTGTCGTACCGCTCTTGCTTGGTGACAAGAGTGAACTATATGTTCCATCACATCAATGTAACCACTGCCTATGTTCGACATCAACGTCAAACAATCACATACGGTAGGTGGCAGAATGAGCAGTGGAGGGCATATAAAACCTGTCAGGGGGACGCTGAAACAGAGCAGTCGTTGTCGTAAGAAGAAACGGAGCGATTTATCTGACGTCCCGAATGGTATGAATATTGGCTTTCGGACCTAGGTTGGAAGCATTTCCAATAGGGCTAAGCTTGTAAACTGCCCGCGTGCCACCGTGCGTGGTAAAACGGTGGTACCCGAAACCAGCGCCGAGTCAACTTCGGTGCATCGCGAGCCGTACATGACAGGACAGAACGACGGCTACAGAGATGTGCGCGAGTGAAAAGGCGAGCAATGGTTGAGCAACCAGCGGCTCTGATGAACCAACGGGCTATCAACACTGTTTCATCTACGAGTGTTCAGCGAAGGTTTGTGAGTAGTAGGCTTCGCAACAGGTACCCCATTTCGGTTCGTACGCATATAGAGATCCCAATAGTGAAGAGGCGATACGACAGTGTGTTTGACGCGACTTTCTTGTCAGTAATAACGATATTACTGTAAGGACAACTCAACACCCAGACCACGAGAAAGTGAAGTCGGGAATCGAGCCCGGGCCTTTTCGGTTCGCAAAAGGCTGCTTGTCAGTACTCCAACCGAACATCCCCTGAGAGTCCTCAGGTGGCCTCTACAGTTGAATCACGTTTTATGCTCCATCGGGCTCATGGTCGTTGGTATGTACGGCGTGTAAAGCCCGAAAGCAAACACCCTGCATCAGTTACGTCTGGAGAATGTTTTCTTGGAATTCCCTGGGTGATCTCGTTATTCTGAAAGGCACAATGGCTCAACAGAAGTATACATCTATCATTAGGAAACATGTCCACCGCTGTACACAGTTTGTCTTTTCTCGGCATGATGGCGTTTGCCATCAGGGCAATACAGATAGCCTCTGACCGAACACAATGAGCTACTTTGCCGGCTCCCCTGGACCGCGGATGCTTTCTGATCGTCACCTGATGATCAGTTATCACCTCCATTCATCTGTGTCTTATTCTCATCAGCAACTTGGATGCATGATCTGTATGGCTATTTGTGCGATATTTCTCGTGCTTACTTGCCCTTATTACTGTCGAGATTATGAGGGCGATATTTTAGGGAAAGTCTGATGGTATGTTTCCAGTCTCATAGCTCCTACACACCAACATGAATTGCTGTTTGGTTACCACTTCGAAGCAGAGTTATCGAAATTCCGAAAGAATTCAATACTAAGAAACGGCAGCAGTTAGTAGCAAATTCCACTGTTTGTTGGAGAAGGTCTAGATTTCGTTTATTACATATGCGTCATCGGTGCTAAGAAATACAAAGACAGGTTGAATCAAAAACGGAAACGAAATAGATCATATAGGCCTACCACAGATGCAGGAAATATTTGGTATTGGTTGTTGATTCCACCTGTCTTTGTACTTTTTAACGTCGATGATGACTATGTAATAAGCGAAATGTAGATCTGAACCAATAAATAACCATTATACGACCTATTACTACCCTTTTCTTAATACTGAAATTCTCAGTGTTCGTCGCGCGTGAAGGAATCCCATGGATTCCAGTTAGCCCGAAAGATCATTATCTCTGCCTTCTGACTTATTTGATCACATGTCTCATAAAGCTCTTTCAAATTCTGACTGGAACCATCAGATCCCTTTTACCTTCCACAGTAACTTCCATTGATTCCTGTATCACGCCAGAAAACAATCCTCCATCTTGTACAGACCATCCGCTCCTGATCTTCCACACGAAGGCTTTCCTTAACGTCACTAAATCTCTGCTGGCTAATGCCGGGGTGGTGCCTTTGAAAAGGTACGGCCGATTTCATTCCCAACTTGAAACAATCCGAGCCCCTACTCTGCGGTTAATGCCCTCGATATCGACGATACGTCGAACCAATATTTCTTCCTACGTTTTTGGAAAAGAATTTCAATGTATTTTTTTTCACCTATTCGCTCTCTCCCCTACATTCAAGTGTGTAATTCTTCCGGCACTCTCAATGTTAACACATTTGCTCTTCCTTCACCAAAGATTTTTTTGACTTTTCTGTATGTTGAATCTGTCCTTCTGACGACCATTCTTTTTAAATTTCTTCGCACGTTTCCCCTCAGTCATTTCGTCTTGATTTTCTTGAAGAATTTTCTATTTATTTAAATCCTAAGTGACTTACATTGCTATATTTCTATCTTTCCCTCTGGTACTAATGCACTTCCTTTTTTCATCGATCAATTAAAGTACATCTTCTTTTACCCAAGATTTTTCAGCAGTTACCTTCCTTCTACCCATGTTTGTCTGTCCAACATCTGTAACTGCCCTGTGGAGATGTATCCATTCGTCTTCGACTGGATTGCCTACCGTGGAATCCATTGTCGTAGAGTCTATAGTCACAGCTTTAAACGCACATTGTCATTAGTCAGTAATTCACTATAACACAAACGATTTCAGCTTAATCTTCATCATTACTGAAGTTTAGTCAGAGTCTGTACCCGGAGTGCCATACTATCCGATGGTCTCGAGATCGTTATCTCTCACAAAAAACAGAATCATCAAAGCTGCATGCACCAGAGATGAAATTTCTTAGATCCACTATCCAGAAGCCCAGGATGGACAAGTTGAGGAATGAGGAGGTGGGGAAAGACGCCGAAATAAAGACGTCCCTGTTTGATCGAATTGGCAGATCTAGACTTCGATGGTACGGGCATGTGATGAGCGAATTAGAACACCCAAAATAAATTTGGAAAGGCAGATATATGGGAAAAGAGCTCAAGGAAGACGTCAAACCCGATGGATGGACTTGATTAAAGCTGATGTAGTGACCAGGGGATGGACAGTCTGTAATGTTCTCCGTGAACGGGTGTATTAGGAGAGGACAAAGTGGAAGAGACTCACTACCAGTACCTGGAAACTGGAACTGTTAGACGATGCTTATGATGATGATCTATTGCAGCTTTGTATCTACCCCTTTTTAGTAGGCGTTTCCCAAGTATAACTCCTCCTCTTGTCATTTTTGAACATCGTATTCGTTTTTTGCAATCCGAAATTTATTGCAGAACTCAATGGGCCCTCTAACATAGTGTTCTAATCCCACATGGATAACTGATTTTACGTATTCAAGACAAAGGCAACCCCACGTTTATAGCATTTGTAGACCTAGAAAAGCTTTTCGACAATGATGAGAGGAATACCCTCTTTTTAGTTCGGAAGGTAGCAATGGTAAAATACTGGGGGCGAAAGGCTATTTACAACCTGTTCTGGAACAACATGGAAATTATGGGATCAAGGAGCACGGAAAGGAAGCATTGGTTGAGGAGGGAGTGATATAAGATTGTAGCCTGCCCGATGTTATTCATTTGTACATTGAGCAAGCAGTAAAGAAAATCAAAGAAAAATTTCAGTAGGAATTGGATTGCAGGGGGAATAAATAAAAATTTTTAGGTTTGCGCATGGCATCTTCATTCTGTCAGAGGCAGCAACAGACTGGGATAAGACGATGAAAGATATGGACTGAGTCTTGAAATGAGCACTGAGGATGAACATAAAAACAAACAAACATTGTTCGAATATGCCTTGAAGGCCCAACGGTACTGACCAACCGCAGTGTCATCCTCAGCCCTTAGGCGTCACTGGATGTGGATACAGAGAGGCATTCGGTCAGCACACTGCTCTCTCGGCCGTTGTCAGTTCTCGAGACGGTGCCTCTACTTGTCACAAAGGATGGGACCCCTCCACGCCCACACCAACGTGGTGACCAAACCAAAAGTTCTACTGTCACCTCCGTAAACATGTTAGTTTTTGAATCAGGCGTCACAGGATGCGGGCTGTGATGTTATCCATGCGTCTGAGTAAGATTACTCATTAACATGGTCCATCAGGAGATAGAAGTGGTCGAAAACGATTGAAGGGTAGCGGTTGTAAGGGCAGAGGAAAAAAAAGTGCCAAGGCAAGAGCCAAGGGAAAAAAACCTCTGCGACAGTAGGACGGGTAGTAAGGGCAGTAGCGGCTTGCTAGCTGCGACAGAGCATGCAAGGTGCGGTTATGTTAGTTCGAGGTATCGTGCATCGTTACCTTTGTCGTTGCTGGAGCTTGTTGTGGCGCTTGCTGCAGTTGCTGCGTCCCTGCAACAGTTCGAGGTCGTTGTAGGTTAGTGGGCGATCGGTCATAGATCGGCTCACGGACGGCGTAGGGGGTGTGTGTGGCTGGTTTGCGTGCTGTGTACAGTACGGCTTCCCTGCGGTTGCCTGTTTTTCGACTGGTCGCACATCTGGGTTTCCAGTAGTAACTGTGTTGCAGGGGCTCGCCAGTACTGTCGTGTTAGCGTTCTATGGACCATAGATGTTTAGTTCCTAGCCAGTAATGTCTTTGGTCTGTTATGCTTCCATCTATGGTTGTGGTCGTAGTTACCCAGAGAAAGGATAAACGGGTTGCGCGAGTGTCTCGTGTTATTGTACAGTCGCGTGGAGAGTTTTTGGAATACCTGCAAGATAGTATCTAGCCGGTATTCCCGGTGAAGGTCCGCGATGCGTGTGTAGCGCGGAGCGTTGCTTATGATTTTGAGTACTTTGTTCTGTATGAGCTGCAGACGGCGCAGGCGGCCTCTATTTGTCAGTCAAATAGCTCCTCAATTGGCCTCACAAGAGCTGAGTGTACCCCGCTTGTCAACAACTCTAAGCAGACCCGCACGGTAACCCATCCAAGTACTGTTCAAGATCGACAGGGCTTAACTTCAGTGATCTGACGCGAACCGGTGTTACCACAGCGGCGAGACCGTTGGCCTAAGAAGAACATCCTAAATCATAAACAAGGTTGACTTAATGTAGTGGAATTAAATCAGGTGATGCTATGAATCAGGGTTAGAAAACGGGACAGTTAGAGTAGTACATGAGTTTTGCTATTTGGGCAGCAAATTAACTGATGATAGCCGAAGCAGAGAAGGTATAAACTGTAGAGTACCAGTGGCAATAAAAGCGTTTCCTAAGAAAAGAAATTTGTTAAAATATGATTTAAGTGTCCGTGAGCCTTACTGAGGATATTTGTCTGGACGATTAACAGAAACCAGTACAGAAACTGCCCCTACAAGGCGCAACTATCAGCAGTGATCAAACGATTAACAGCTTAGACATGAAGAGAATAGAAACTTTTGAAATGCGGTGCTACAGAATAATGCTGAAGATCAGATGGACAGATCACGTAACAAATGAGAAGATAATGAATTAACTGGGAAGACAAGAAATTTGTGGCACGACTGAAGGAAGAGATCAGTTGATAGGACACATTCCGAGACATCAAGGGATCACGAATTCAGTATTGGAGGGAAGATCGCAGACGATGACCAAGAGATGAATACAGTAAGTGGATTCAAAAGCATGTAGATTGCAGTAGTTATTTGGAGGTGAAGAGGCTTGCACAGGACAGAGTAGAATGGAGAACTGCATCAAATCACTTCGGACTAAAGACCACAATAAGCATAACATACAGAATTGCCAATTGAGTGCCCTCATATATTATCTTCATCTTCTGTTTGCGTCTTCGGTCTGTGTAACTGAAATATAACTGAAATATTTTCATCACTGTTTGTTTACTGCCGATTCTGATGAGAATAATCCTATCCATCTATTATTGTAAGTCACTCAATTTATGATCTACCTTGCTTTTCATAACGAATCGTACTCCAGTTACACGTCTCTCTGCTGCTTTTGATAATACCTTACATTCGAGCGAGAAGAAATCCTTTATCTTCTTTCTAATTCTCTTCGATGAGCCCCAATGCTACATTGAGCCTGTACATTTCCCTTTTCATAATTCCTGAATTCCCAATCCCATTATATGCTTCGACTTGTAGAAGATTACCCTTTCGCTGGTTATTCAATTTTCTTCTAAAGTTTACCTCCTCCTTGCCAGGGTCCTTATGATGCCCCAAATGGGGGACTAATCTGAAATGGGTTGATTACATGTTTTCAGTCACAGGTCACCTGTCCTGTGGATACACATGAAGTATCTTAAACACTATGGTTTCTGTTCATTTCTGTGTCGTCGCGGCGTTGATCACTGCTGATACTTTCGCCTTGTAGGGGCAGTTTCTGTACTGGTGGTAGCGAAAATTATGGAGCTGTGTTAAGCTGTGATCGAACACATGCTTTCACCATTTTACTGGACAGTCACATAAAATACCTGTTTACAGTTAGTCTTAACTCAATCATCGTGGTACCCAAAATATCATCAGAGGCGTTTAATATACCAGTGCTTCCTCAATAGAAGCGAAATGCAAGAGTCACAAGCAAATAATAAAACCCCTCGGCAACTGAGCAAACTCCAAAGACTAAAGGCAATAATAATAGGGAATATTAGAAGCAGAGAGTGGATTTACGCTATTGCTCTCAAAGTAAATAAAACGAGAGAGCCAAATAAAATTATACTGTAAAAAATGAACAATATACAGGAATTTCATCTTTAGTTATTTTTCCCCAGTTCGATTTAGTGCTTCCTCCTTTGTTATTCGATCTACCAGTATAATCTACAGTATTTTTCTATAGCACCACATTTCCGAAGCTTGTATTCCCTTCTTGGCTGAACTGCATATCGTCTACGTTTCATTTCTATACAAGGCTACATTTCCGACAAATACCCACAATAAAGACTTCCAAACGAACAAACCCTCTTCATCAGAAATTATTTTCTTTCTATTGCCAAATGGTTCAAATGACTCTGAGCACTATGGGACTAAACATGTGTGGTCATCAGTCCCCTAGAACTTAGAACTACTTAAACCGAACTAACCTACGGACATCACACACATCCATGCCCGAGGCAGGATTCGAACCTGCGACCGTAGCAGTCGCGCGGTTCCGGACTGAGCGCCTAGAATCGCTAGACCACCGCGGCCGGCCTTCTATTGCCAGTTTGCATTTTATTGCCCCTTTACATCGGCCATCCTCATTTATTTTACAGCCCAAATTGCAAAACTCATCTACTACTATTAGTTTCTCAGTTCCTAATCCAATCCCCTCCACTTCTCCTGATTGAACTCTATTACAGTTAATTACCTTATTTTCAAGACACCATCCACTCCTTTCAACTGGTCCTCCAAATACTGTGCCGTCTCTGGCAGGATTACAGCGCCATCAGCAAACCTCAAAGTTATTATTTCTTCTCCATGAACTAATTTTTTTTCCGAATTTCTCTTATTCTTTGGTTACTGCCAGCTCAGTATAAAGATTGAATAAAACGTCTTTTTCAACTACGGCTTTCCTTCCATGTCATTCGACTCTTATACGGCTTTTTGGTTATTGTACAAGTTGTTAATAACCTTCCACGCCCTGTATTTTATCCCATCTACTTTCCGAATTTCGAGGAGTGTCGGCCAGTCAACATTGTTAAAAGGTTTCCCTGTATCTTCAAATGCTACAAAGGTAGTTTTGCTAAAATTTATTTGCCAAGATCGCTAGTAATATTTGTTCCCGGTGACCGGTTTACATAATCGAAGGTACCATCTTCAGATCCTGATAGTCATCTGAAGATGGTAACATTGACAATCGAACCCCTTTGCCTAGGTTATTATTAGCAATCTTGGCATAGAAGTTTAGCTTCTTTGGTGCATTACCACAGATCGCCCCTAGAGGCTCAAATCGAGTACGCTTAACAGATTTATCTGTTTTGAAAATAGAAACTTGTTTTAGTTTCTAATAGCTTATGTTTCAAAATGTATTTAACTTTTAGCTAATATTTTATAACACTTCTGCTTAATTTCTTTTCACTTAGTGATAACTGGAGTTCAGTTGAGTAATAATGTAACGGACCGAGTCTCGTGCATTATTGACAAGATTCTCTCGATTCCAACGCCTTTAAATTTTAGTCGAATATTTGTTCTTAGATACATGAGCGTCTTTTTCCTCGGAGCGTGTTTTCACATTTGGAAAAACCGTAATTTTCCGGAGCAAGTTTAGAAAAATCAGAAACTGGCTGCAGCACATAAAAAGTGTATACTATCATTTAAAAATGGAATAAGAGAATTTACTAACCAGAATTATAGCTCTGGCTGGAGGAGAAAGTCTGTAACATCAAGATATTATCCTCTCCTCTCTTGTCTTGCCGTCTGAGTTCATGATATCCATACAGCTGCTTCTCTTTTCTTGATAGATTCCTTTAATTTTCCTCTACGTCGCATCTGTTTTCCCCCTCTGTTCTGCGTGCTTTTCCAGCCTTGCATGTTTCTTCTCCTCATTCCTGTTTCAACATCTAGCTCTTTGCGGTGCCTCACTTTTTTGAAGTCTGAATTACCTAGATTAAGTTTGTTTTTTGTTTCAGAAGAGCAACTGACAGCCATCTTTGCACATAATAGATGCTGTTAACTAAAGCATTTTTAAACCGGTCTTTAGATCACATAGTAAAGAGCCTAAATCTAACCAGAACATCACAATCAAATTACACGTTTATTGAAGAAACAATTGAGTGATGAATATATATTTGGTTTTCACTCCAGTTCACAGGTTATTATATTTTGTTTTGCATAAGAATGAACTGGACTGCTAAATCATTCCTGTCTTTCATAACCTGACACACTAGAATGTTTTTACCTAGTTGAATAAAGCCTTCTTGCGGAAACTGGCTGATTACATTCATATGGATTTTACGCGAATTGTTCGCCGTTTCTTGAATACTATCAATGCAGCCAGAAACGCTTATTAATTCTCTGTGGTGGATTTAACGAGTCTTGAACTTCGTGGCCAAATTCTGCTACATGCAGAGTACATCGTGAGCACTTATATGTAGAATAAACCGGCTCTAAAAATGTGAGCAACAGAATTAATACACATTTTATCGGAAACTGGCTGCTATTGGTTAATGGATTACATCAAAGCTCTCAAGCTGTGGTTTTTAAGTATTTTGGGGAATACATTTTTTAACGAGGCTGAAATCTGTGTGTTTAGTGGATGAAATTTTTTTAGAATTTCAGCGTTCTTCGTATTTCATCATGTTATGACATGCAAGTACTGTGTCAGGCGGGATAATTCGATACATGCACTGCTCAGGAAATACTTAATCGCACATATTACACTGTATCCGATAGCCCTGTGTTCCGAAGGCATTTTCTTTTCCGTCTATATGCAGACTGGGACTGAGGAGGCAGCTACATATATATCAGAATGAGTGCAGCATTATGCGAGCATCCTTATGCTCTCCAAATCACGTCATTCCTCATTACGTCAAATTTAATGCACTTAACTACGAAAAGGAACTTGTTTTACTTATTACATGAAAGGAATCTCTATTACTTATTACACAATTGTCAATCACTGATAACTGTAACGCATCAGTTAATTACGGATATCATGCTGTGATGGCGGAATCAGCACAAACATCTAGAGGTAGGCAGACTGTTGTCATACAGAGACTCAACTATAGAACCCTCTGAAGTTGCAGCATTACAGCTAATTAGCTCTCTTCTTGAATGAGATTAATCTTATAAGACAGGAAATGATGTTTCAGTCTGAGGAAATTTAGTTTAATATTTCAATTTTGGCTATTATTAAACATGGAAAGACATGCAGTTTGGAACCTGATAATGTGGAACTTTTGAGTGGCTTTCTGCGTCTTTATCGCGGACATGATGTGTGGACGATTACTAGAAAGATGAACATAAAAAACCTCACTCCTCAAGTTGGTAACTGCAAAAATTCCGTTATACGGAAATGAAGAAAATTCTGCTTTCTGATTGGGTGGTAGTAGAGAACGGAGAACCCTGTGGGACTTGACGACACAGCTGAAAAAATAATGAACAGAGGCACATAGGTTCAGATATAAATTCTTGGGCACGCATTTGTGAACGATGCAGGGCTTTATGATGAGGAGAAATTTTTGTGTAAGTGTTTAAATGATGTTAATAGTGCATATCAGTACTACGTCTGTGAATCTTGAGTGAAATTTAGTCGATACACTGAGTTACTATCGTGGTTTCCACGACTGCGCAACGAGTGTGCTTAGTAATACATTTGGAAGCATCCCATAATAATCGAGAGCATGATCTTCACTAACATGGTCCGAAATACCTGCCTAAATCCTTACATAAACCTTTTTGTGATCAAATGTGAGTGAATACGTAAAACGACCTACTGCCGTGTACTGTTCCCGATAGTAGAAACTGATGAGACAAAACATTATGACCACCGCCCACGCGAAGTTGAATGCCTGCTGGTGTTGTTTCGACCACGTGACGCAATACGGGAAGAATTTAAGAGGAAGAGAGAGCAATGTGTATTCATTATAGCGAAGATACGAGCCGCAAATACAGAAATCCACTGATGCAAGTATTTTTGACGAAGGACACATTGTTGTGGCATTATGGCTGGAAGCGAAAATCTACAAAGCGGCGAAAC
This sequence comes from Schistocerca cancellata, assembly GCF_023864275.1. Taxonomy (NCBI): domain Eukaryota; kingdom Metazoa; phylum Arthropoda; class Insecta; order Orthoptera; family Acrididae; genus Schistocerca; species Schistocerca cancellata. The sequence goes on from NC_064631.1 coordinate 123,564,560, forward strand.
TGATCGCCTGTTGGGGTATTACTGTTGTGGACTGACCCGACAGCCAATCCATTATGACTTGTAGCCGAATAGCACGCGTTAAGCTCACGCAGACTGGCGTGAGATCTGGAACAATTAAAGGAGTTGAATCTAATAAATAAAGTACGTAGTTGATGTAATACTTAACTTTAATCCATAATTGGTGTACTTCGGTCTGACTGTACATTAATAACAATCTCAACATTAACAGGTAATGGCGCCTTGCTAGGTCGTAGCAAATGACGTAGCTGAAGGCTATGCTAACTATCGTCTCGGCAAATGAGAGCGTAGTTGTCAGTGTAGCGTCGCTAGCAAAGTCGGCTGTACAACGGGGGCGAGTGCTAGGACGTCTCACTAGACCTGCCGTGTGGCGGCGCTCGGTCTGCAATCACTGACAGTGGCGACACGCGGGTCCGACGTATACTAGCGGACCGCGGCCGATTTAAAGGCTACCACCTAGCAAGTGTGGTGTCTGGCGGTGACACCACAATTACTGTCATGAGTACCTATGGAAAGTGGCTGAAGGACGGTGAAATAACTGGCAAGCCTTATGGCGTTGGATGACCACGTCTAATAACGAAACGTAGACGTTGGAGGAATCCCCACTGTGATATGCTGCGATCTGTGGCAGATCCGATGACAGAGGGCAATGCTTGTGCAGGCACAACTGTTTCGTAGCACACCGCTCAAAGGCCATTGTTGAACAAGGAGGTACACATCTCAGGACTCGTACGAGTTCCTGTATTGACTCAGAAACATCGTCAGTTGCAATTGCAGTGGGCACAGCACCACTGAGTTTTCAGCGCGTATCAATAGAAACGTGTAGCCTGCCGAACGAATCGGATTTCTTGTTGCATCAGGTCGATGGTTGCGTTCTTACACGGTGTCAAATGGTTCAAATGGCTCTGAGCACTATGGGACTTAACTGCTGTGGTCATCAGCCCCCTAGAACTTAGAACTACTTAAATCTAACTAACCTAAGGACATCACACACATCCATGCCCGAGGCAGGATTCGAACCTGCGACCGTAGCGGTCACGCGGTTCCAGACTGTAGCGCCTAGAACCGCACGGCCACTGCGGCCGGCCTACACGGTGTCACCCAGGCTAATGGATCTACGAAATATGCACTGCGCCCCAGATTCAGGCAGATGATGGCTGTACCGCACACTGAGTTGTCCTCATGGGATCTGTGGTGGTAATCGAAGGAATCATTGAATTAATTGAACATTATTGCGGTTCACCTGCATCGCTTCATTCTCGAAATCTCCCCGAGGGCGATGACATCTTCTAGCAGAATAACTGTCCGTGTCGCAAGTTCAGAATCGTGCTACAGTGATTTAAGGGGCATTATAGTGAACTCACACCGATGTCTTGGTCCGCAAATGTGCCTGATGAAGCTCCAGCGGTGTGATAGTAAACAACCACGCCGTAACTTTCGGGAATCGTTCGACCTGTGAGTAGACATGCGGTCAAGGACTTGTAGGATGCATACCAAGCAAAATCTCTGTTCTACTGTGTTTGAAAAGTGGAACAACACGCTATTAAACAAGTGGCCATAATATTTAGGCTCACTGGTATATTTACAAGATTCGAGGAGGTCAGGAAAGAACTTAATTGTCTATTTAGGTATCTGCCGGCCACGACAACTAAGTGAACTATTAGAGGATAACCTGATTAATATTGAGAGGGTAATAAAAGTGCAACTCATTCACGGAGTAGATGAGTTACTAAATTTAATAGGTGAGTTACTAAATATAATAGGGAATTAACAGGGAAGACCGAGTAGATTCATCGAAGAGCTGCAACTTCATTTTTTTTTCAATGAGGTTATTCAGAAGAGCACTAAAGGGACATAGTACAAACTCTTGCGGAGGACGTGACATGGAACGCGTTCTGCACCTTACCACCACTTACTCTAGAAATAGAGAGAGAGAGAGTGAGAGATCGGCCGACAGCGAAGGAGGAAGGGACCGGGAGCGGGTAGGGGGAAAGGGCACTTTCAACCAACTGTAACTGCGAGCAAGAAATCAGTCACTGAGATAGAAGAAGGAGGTGATGTTCACGTAATTAATCGTGCGGCTCACTCCTACATGACATATGAATTTCATTTAACTGGAAGTTTCTCAACGTACGACAATTGCGTCGTAGCTTCGAACACTTTTCAGACTTTCACCACTCTCCAACACAGTAAAAGACCTCTAATGTATTTCCTCATTCTGTTTTTAAATGATGGTATTCATTTCTTGTATACTGAAATTAAAAAAGTTACTCTACATAAGTGAGGTTCTCCCACATGTGAAAACACGTTCTAAGGTACAAAATAATTATGTACCTAGAGACAAATATTCTTCTGAAATTTAGAAGTGTTACAATCTTGGAATTTTGCAAATAATAATTTTAATATACTTTCTGTTACACTAGTACTCTACCATATACCAACAGACAGTAAGTGACGTCAGATTGAGTACTAGCGTTATCACATACCACTGAAAGTTAAATACATTATGAAGTGGAAGCTACTGGATATGAACACAGATTTTCGTTTCAAAGACATGTAATTTTTTTAAGAGATTAAAGCAACTCTGTTCATTTGCAAATTTCATACGTTCTACAGTAAAAGACTGACTTTCGTTTCAAGGCACGAAATGGTGCACGACAGACGAAGTATGGCCTTAGCGACATGTTTTCAAGTGGTGCCCCAAAGCCTTTATATATATGAAAAAGTCATATTATTGCCTTGAGCTGCTGGTAAAATACTTCATTTACACAACCAGTTTCGGACGTCTGACCATCGGCAGGTTCCTATCTAACAAATAAATTGAATGTAAGTGACATTACAGGTTTAAACTGTAACTATTCAGCTAACTGATGAAAATGTTAACAACACGCACATAACAGAGTATCACGTACTCACGTAAAGGTATTCTCAGCATCAAGTTAGGCGAAAAATAAAATCGTTGTGGTCAGGTGTTAAAACCATGAATTAGACACTGAAAATACAGTAAAAGTATACCGAAACATAGTGATGTGACCCATTACGAGAACCATACATCACAAAGACCTAAATGGTTCACATTTATACAGAGTTGGCTGTTATCATATTATAAATTACCTCTTCAATCCATAAAGACTGTGCTCGGATTTTTACTAATTCATGTTAAAAGTGTAAGCGGCGTTTGTGAACAGATTTGGATCACACAGAGCGACTGAACAGCTAATCAGCGTTTATTGGTACAGCCAAAGATGGTCATAGAGGTTTACATACATCAGTTACTGAACTGAGTGCCGTCTGCTACGACAGTCATTATACGTGTTCTCTGTGTTTCTTCTAATAGCAGTTTGCGCTTGTTGCACTCACAGACGCGGTGACAGAAAGCAAATGGCATAGAGATAATGGCTTACATGAACTCATATGCACCAGTGTGAAACGAGTTATAGTGACATTCAAATGCATACTGCTTCCATCATGCAATAACTTTTATGGGACAGGCCACAATCACAATCGATCCCTAGCCGAACATACAGTATGACAGATGTAACACGCTCAGTTTCATGGAAAAAATGGTCGTAACAGCACTTCACATAACACACTAAAGCGGCAGTTACGTAAATTGCACCACAAATTGAGGATTTTTCACAGATACAGAGACGCCTGTTGACTGAAATCATGTACGAACTGTTCAGCTAATGTAAGTCTGCTGAATGTTCATATTAGAACATTCTTTAACTCTTATTTAGACAGACTTGGCACAAAATTGGTTCAAATGGCTTTAACCACTATGGGACTTAACATCTGAGGTCATCAGTCCCCTAGACTTAGAACTACTTAAACCTAACTAAGCTAAGGACATCACACACATCTATGGCCGAGGCAGGATTCGAACCTGCGACCGTAGCAGCCGCGTGGTTCCGGACTGAAGAGCCTAGAACCGCTCGGCCACAGCGGAAACTTGGCACAATAAAGACCTTGTCAAAAGAAAGTCAGACACAATACGCGTTTGAGCCTAACTACATTTAACTTGAATGCAGTGGGGTAATATAGTATTACACATGAAGCAGCTACATTCACAGACATATAAAAAATAAAAACAATATTGCAGCTGCTTAACAGAGACAAACAGCTATTTACAGACGTATAACATAAACGAAGACAATCCTCTATTATGCCTAAAATAGATCAATGACCATACTGTGCGAAACAATGGTTGGGTATTGTGGTACTAACATTTAGCTAAGGCTAGACGTATTGATATCTCTGTTGAAACAGTATGGCTTTACAGTCCACATATTACACAGCTCATATTAAAAGTAAATAGAATACTTTCCATGAGATTCTGTTACTGAAGAGTTAGAATTATTCTCCATATCACTTTAAATACATGTTACAACATTTAAATTTGTATAACTCATAATATTCACGAATTCTGCACAAAATACAACCTCATGCTGCGCAACAACGAAAACAGTAGAAAATACTGGAAACTGTTCATGGCGGCCAGTGGTGTGTATCCCTTCATTAGAGTCGCGCAGGACACAGTGGTCGACGCGCAGTGACCAGCTTTCGTCCGAAGCGCTGAGCAAATTCATTCGTCTGTTCGGAAGGCGAGGTCAACAAGTGCAGCGATGACAGAATCAAGGTGCATGTCCTGTAATCATTATCAAACGATTTTACACACTCTCTCAGTTGTCCGCCGCTCGTGGTCTCGCGGTAGCGTTCTCGCTTCCCGAGCACGGGGTTCGATTCCCGGCGGGGTCAGGGATTTTCACCCGCCTCGAGATGACTGGGTGTTTGTGTTGTCCTCATCATTTCATCATCATCCAGGAAAGTGGCGAAATTGGACTGAGCAAAGATTGGGAAATTGTACGGGCGCTGATAACCACGCAGTTGAGCGCCCCACAAACCAAACATCATCATCATCATCATCACACTCTCTCAGGTAAAAAAAATCATTTTTGCTTCAATTATAGCTTTATATGTCTGGTTCATGATGATGTACCGATCATTTCGTTGATTTTCATAGTCATTGCAATATTTAGGTGGAAGTAAGACACTGCACGAAACTCAAAAAAGGTTGCAATGGAAAATAGAGTTCACTATGATTTTGAGTTTGGTACATATTATACAATATGTTGCTCTGTATGAAATGTAACCAACATATTGAATATTCCTTTAGACTTGGATGGAGGCATCTATCTGTCACCATTCTCGAAAGAATTGGTCCGACGTGGCACACTCATTTGCTGTTGTCCAGCGCTGCGATAAAGCCGGAGTGAAATATTTACAACATTCCTCATATTTAATAGGTGGTTTGAGATATCGAAGTGATACTTTGACAAATGATACCATGCAGACACGGGGGTGTTTTTCCATATTTTTGTTATCTAACGTGTTATTCCACTAATTATGGACTTTTTAGATGGAGGAACGTAATTTTTAAGAGACATCGATAAGTGGTGAAACGAGAGAAGCTATGAGTTTTGGAACAACGTAAGTGAAAACATTACATGTGTTCTTGTACCGAAGATGTCCTTTTTCATAAGCTACTGTCCTGACTTTTCCTCAATTCCTCACATAGTAAACTTAATATACCACTATTTCAGAATTTTCTCGCAACTGCATCTGCACGATGAGTTAGTGAGGTGAGACTTTCAATTCCGCCGTGTTTTGGCAAAAGAAGCAGAATTTTTAACATGGCCGTCAGAGAAATTTGTAGATTCTACTCAAAATTCGCCACTCGTCACGCTTGAATGAAAGTTGCAGATGGTTAACAAGACAGGCGAAAATGAATCGATGCCTTTTCGGTGGAATTCATTTTACATACTAACCAAAGCAGAGGTGACAGTCGATCTTTTTAATGGTCACAATGCAAGTGTGGGGCCCGAATTAATACCTGCAAAAATTGTAAGCGTAGGCTTCAGTTTAGCATGGCACTGCCCCTCCAGCGCTCAGCATTTCCCCTACAATTTATGCACCTGACCCAAACCACTACCACTCTCCTCATGCAAGCCGTGCCATCTGCACATCTACCCACCACAGCGTTTTGTGCAGACAATAATTCTAAGATCAGTGATCAGATTGCAATGCCGGCGAGGAAACATCATTTGTTCTGAGCATACTCTCCTCATGGTAGAACACTCTCCCCTGCTAAATCTTCTGATGAAAGAGCAACCTTTGGATAGCTGGCGACCGTACTTCAGTTTTGGTGATTGAAGTGAAGACTATGTAAAATATACTTTAGTTATCATCAGAGTTTCTACTAAAGTTTAGTTATCTGGTTAGTTTGGCATCAAATCCATAGATCATATGAACGATATCATCTATCGAAATGATATGTAATGATTCAGTTTACAGGATATGTGTACATGATTAGTATTAATATTAATCAACATATTATTGTTTTCGTCCTACTGCATGCAACTACACTTACTAACTATGAGTTTTTTAAGGGCTGCCAGTTTTTAAATATAAATTCTTCCATGGAATAGAAGTTGTCTAGCACAAACTAATTTGGGTTAGATTTAAAACTTGATTTGCCACCTATCAGACATTTTATGTCGTTAGGCAATGATAAAAAATTTTCGTTGCGTATTGTTGAAACCCTTTCTGAGCAACGAGAGCTTTGGTTATAGTTAATAAAGGTCATTTTTCGTTCAGTATTGTTCGTATGGACATCACACTTCGTCCCAACTGGAGATGGTTTGCTTGTGACAAATTCCTTAGTGAACATGTATTGTCATAGCGCAGTTAAAAACGTGTATCTCCTAGAAGAGAGGTACCTACATGACGACAGAAAATGAGCATCATATCTTAATCTTGCTACTAGTTTCTGTGCAAACATGTACAAACAACACCGTTTTTGTATATTATGGGTCACCCCCCAGAAACATATTCCATAAGACATTACTGAATGGAAGTAGGCAAGATATCTCAGGAGTCTGTTTCCTTTGTTTCCATTATCATCAGTTATACGAAGGCAAAAGTTGCTGGAGTTAATTGTTTGAGCAGTTCAGTAACATAATTTCTACTGCTCAGGCGATAAGTACGCCCAAGTATTATGACCATTGTTCCCTGTTTACTGTCTCCTGCTACGTGCTACATCAGTTGTTGATACGACTCTGTTTGCTGTCTATAAAGATTTAATACCTCGTTTTGATTACATTAACTTTCTACCAGTTTGTCCTGTAGCATGGATTACATGGCATACCTGATTTACTGACTGCGAAGACACATGACGATATCGTCATGCGAACATGTCTGAGCTATAAAAAATGCGGTGTTTTGTTTCACAATGCGTCGATGTGCTGTGGAGCTACAAACAGTAGAATGCTAAAGACCAAAGGGATATCTTTTACGACAAATGGAGTTTCATCTGACGCTACTTAATACAAAATTACTGTTCGATGACAAAGGTTTCCTTTTTACCTCATCCTGCACATTCAGCATCGACAAGATCGGGGTGCGTCTGGTATGGATAACATGGCTGATGAGTTACGTTGATGCCTCTATCAGCGTTGAAAGAGCATGATGCTGAATAGTTCTTGTAAAGCTCCCTGGTTGATAAACAGCTTTAACTCCTCGTAAGGGGGCTCACTGTGATGTAAAATTTTGTAAAGAACCTCATGATGACCTTTCACTGTAAGATTAATTGTTTATACAACCCACTATGTCAATTTCGGCCGTGTGTCCACTATCAACGGCTATATCCAAGCTTTAGCACATGTCAGAACCTGAGAAAACATCTGACACATATAGATGTCGTCTTCACATCCATATGTAGCGTCTTTAGCATTGTTAACATCTTTATCGTTGTTAATATCATTTACTACGCAGTTACGTCAGTTGTCACGTATACACTATTCACGAGTAGTGATGTGATGTGATTCTAGTACGAAATGTTAACAACGTTAAGGGTAAAACATATGGATGTGAAGACGACATGACAGATGCTCTACAGCACAGTTATACCGCTTGATAGTAGCCACAAGACTGAAATTGCAAAAGTAGGTTGTATAAGTAACATTTTACAGTCAAAGGCGATCCTGATGTGATTCACGAAATGGAAAGCTAGGATTCGTGAAGTACCAAGTGCCTTCCAATTAAGCAAGAGGTAAGTACTGTATTAGCAGCGTATTATTTGGTTTCGAAATATTACGATGGACTCGGCTTTCCTATTATTGACGGTGAAGGCAATGAATTTTGCACAACAGTTTGGAAAGCAAAGTGCTGCGTCTCGGAAACGGCAGTCTTCTCCATTGTGCCACTTCTTCATCTTCGCAGGAATATTGTTGTTGTTGTAGTCTTCAGTCCTGAGACTGGTTTGATGCAGCTCTCCATGCTACTCAATCCTGTGCAAGCTTCTTCATCTCCCAGTACTTACTGCAACCTACTTCCTTCTGAATCTGCTTAGTGTATTCATCTCTTTGTCTCCCTCTACGATTTTTACTCTCCACGCTGCCCTCCAATGCTAAATTTGTGATCCCTTGATGCCTCCGAACATGTCCTATCAACCGGTCTCTTTTTCTTGTCAAGTTGTGCCACAAACTGCTCCTCTCCCCAATTCTACTCAATACCTCCTCATTAGTTATGTGATCTACCCATCTAATCTTCAGCATTCTTCTGTAGCACCACATTTCGAAAGCTTCTATTCTCTTCTTGTCCAAACTGTTTATCGTCCATGTTTCACCTCCATACATGGCTACACTCCATACAAATACTTTCGGAAACGACTTCCTGACACTTAAATCTATACGCGATGTTAACAAATTTCTCTTCTTCAGAAACGCTTTCCTTGCCATTGCCAGTCTACATTTTATATCCTCTCTACTTCGACCATCATCAGTTATTTTGCTCCCCAAAAATAGCAAAACCCCTTTACTACTTTAAGTGTCTCATCTAATTTCCTCAGAATCACCCGACTTAATTCGACTACATTCCATTATCCTCGTTTTGCTTTTATTGATGTTCATGTTACATCCTCCTTTCAAGACACTGTCCATTCCGTTCAACTGCTGTTCCAAGTCCTTTGCTGTCTCTGGCAGAATTACAATGTCATCAGCGAACCTCAAAGTTTTTATTTCTTCTCCATGGATTTTAATACCTATTCCGAATCTTTCTTTTGTTTCCTTTACTGCTTGCTCAATATACAAATTGAGTAACATCGGGAAGAGGCTACAACCCTGTCTCACTCCCTTCCCAACCACTGCTTCTCTTTCATGTCCCTCGACTCTTATTACTGCCATCTGGTTTCTGTACAAATTGTAAATGGCCTTTCGTTCCCTGTATTTTACTCCTGCCACCTTTTTAATACATGTACGGAATCCAAACTGAACTTCCCCGAGGTAGGCTTCTACCAGTTTTTACATTCGTCTATAAATAATTCGCGTTAGTATTTTGCAGCTGGAACTTATTAAGCTGATAGTTCAGTAATTTTCACATCTGGCAACACCTGCTTTCTTTGGGATTGGAATTATTATATTCTTCTTGAAGTCTGAGGGTATTTCGCCTGTCTCATACATCTTGCTCACCAGATGGCAGAGTTTAGACAGGACTGGCTCTCCCAAGGCCGTCAGTAGTTCTAATGGAATCTTGTCTACACCCGTGGTGTAATGGTGCTTGAATTACGTAACCATTACGGCACCTCATCTAAACCTCTCGATACCAGTAATATTCTACTGTATTTCTGTTAACTACTGAACATATTTATGAGACAACAATCAGATTTGATTTCATTTTTGATACATCGATATGTATATATTGGAATGATATTATTATTATGTGTGTTCTTTCTTTTGTCACTATGATCTTTGACGTACTTGTAACTTGTACTTGTCAAGTAACTTGTACTTGTCAAGTATTCGACGTCATGTTGGAAAGACGCGTATTGTAGTCCGCTTATAAAATGTGAACTTTAACAGTGACTATGAGGAAGATGTTTTCAAATATGTTTTGTGTTGTGGAGTGATGTTTTGCGTTTACGTGACATTGCAATAAAACCAATCAAAAGGATGTCTAACTAAAATTCGGAGTGCTGATTATTTTTTTTCATCACCATTGTTCAGCAAAAGTGTTATCTTTAAGAATGGTTTGTGAAGCGCATCTACATAACTTTCGAATATAGCAGAATGAAACCTAAGCCTCTTTGCATCCGAGCTTGGAATCATAACCACCTAGATTTTCGACGATTGAGCCATGATTTTACGACGAGACCAGCGCGGGAAAGACAAAAATATGAGTGCCTAGTTTTTTCATTATTACATGAAATGACTATTAACTGTGCTCTAATGACACCTGCCACATAATATGACTGTTGTTGCCCGAAAATGCAGTATATAGCAGCGTGAGCAACACCACAATCGTTATTAAAATGCTGAACTCTGTTGTGGTAGGGTTGTTAGAGTGGCCTTGTTTCGACTTAGGTCTTTCAGTGCTCTGTCAAACTCTTCACGCAGTATCGTATCTCCTATTTCACTTTCATCTATATCCTCGTCCCTGTCCATAATATTGTCCTGAAGTACGTCGCCCTTGTATAGACCCTCTATATACTCCTTCCACCTTTCTGCTTTCCCTTCTTTGCTTAGAACTGGGTTTCCATATAAGCTCTTGATATTCATACAAGTGATTCTCTTTTCTCTACAGGTCTCTTTAATTTTCCTGTAGGCAGTATCTATCTTACCTCTAGTGAGATAAGCCTCTACAGCCTTACATTTGTCCTTTAGCCACCACTGCTTAGCCATTTTGCACTTCCTGTCGATCTCACTTTTGAGACATTTTACTGCATTTCTGTATTTTCCCCTTTCATCAATTAAATTCAATATCTCTTCTGTTACCCAAGGATTTCTATTAGCCGTCGTCTTTTTAGCACTTGATCCTCTGCTGCCTTCACTATTTCATCTCTCAAAGCTACCTATTCTTCATCTACTGTATTTCTTTCCCCCATTCTTGTTAATCGTTCCCTAATGCTCTCCCTGAAACTCTCTGCAACCTCTGGTTCTGTCAGTTTATCCAGGTCCCAGCTCCTTAAATTCCCACCTTTTTGCAGCTTCTTCAGTTTTAATCTACAGTTCATAACCAATAGATTGTGGTCAGAGTCCACATCTGCCCCTGGAAATGTCTTACAGTTTAAAACCTGGTTCCTAAATCTCTGTCTTACCATTATATAATCTATCTGAAACCTTTTAGTATCTCCAGGATTCTTCCATGTATACAACCTTCTTTCCTAATTCTTGAACCAAGTGTTAGCTATGATTAAGTTATGCTCTGTGCAAAATTCCACGAGGCAGCTTCCTCTTTCATTTCTTACCCCCAATCCATATTCACCTACTATGTTTCCTTCTCTCCCCTTTCCTACTCTCGAATTCCAGTCACCCATGACTAATAAAGTGTCGTCTCCCTTCAGTACCTGAATAATTTCTTTTCTCTGATCATACATTTTATCAATTTCTTCATCATCTGCAGAGCTAGTTGGCATATAAACTTGTACTACTGTAGTGGGTGTGGGCTTCGTGTCTATCTTGGCCACAATAATGCGTTCACTATGCTGTTTGTAGTAGCTTACCCGCACCCCTATTTTTTTATTTATTATTAAACCTACTCCTGCATTACCCGTATTTGATATTGTATTTATAACCCTGTATTCATCTGACCAAAAGTATTGTTCCTCCTGCCACCGAAATTCACTAATTCCCACTATATCTAACTTTAACCTCTCCACTTTCCTTCTTTGAATTTTCTAACCTACCTGCCCAATTAAGGGATCTGACATTCCACGCACCGATCCGTAGAATGTCAGTTTTCTTTCTCCTGATAACGACGTCCTCTTGAGCAGTCCCCTCGTGGAGATCCGAATGGGTGACTATTTTACCTCCGGAATATTTTACCCAAAAGGACGCCATCATCATTTAACCATACAGTAACGCTGCACGCCCTCGGGAAAAAATACGGCTGTAATTTGCCCTTCCTTCCAGCCGTTCGCAGTACCAGCACAGCAAGGCTGTTTTGGTTAGTGTTACAAGGCCAGATCAGCCAATCATCCAGTGTGTTGCCCCTGCAGCTACTGAAAAGGCTGCTGCCCCTCTCCAGGAACCACACGTTTGTCTAGCCTCTCAACAGATACTCCTCCATTGTGGTTGCACCTACGGGACGGCTATCTGTAACGCTGAGGCGCGCAAGCCTCCCCACCAACGGTAAGGTCCAGGGTTCATGGGCTGGAGGGGGGGGGGGGGGGAGGCGCACAGGAATATTACAAAACCTGAAGCACTATGTTCGATGCGTGTAGCTTTAATCATGCACGCAGACTAACGTCTTCCTCCGGGAACACTGTGGCAATTGAACAAGATATTAACCTCACTCAACGGCTGTATGTGTCCGAAAAAGGCTCAAAGAGCTTCCAAGACGTAAAAGCAAATATCTGAACCCCATATTTGGGGCATCATGATAACTTGTGATATTTTGTTGGTTTCTGTGGACAATCTACGTTGGAAGCATTGCACACTGTCTGGTACCAGACATCATGGTAACTGTATCGGCTATTGAACGCTGCTTCCACAACAAGCAGCTACAGACGATGGTTTTCTACAGTAGAGACATTACCAGTGCTAGAGGTCTTATATTTCTGATCTTTCTTTATATCTTACGACATATGCAGGCCTTGGGCCTTAACTGCTACTCGGCTTGTGACTTCCATTACTCATCGTCTTTATAAGTTGCCTGAGGATGGGACTGAAATATGCCGAAATAGATTGCAAGTGATTTAATAAATTTTCACAGAACACAATTGTTTGAATAGGTAAACCGTATAAAAAGAAGATCTGTTTATGGCTTCTTTACACCCTTTCCATTTCTCTATAGCATTTTGCAATTCTGCGTGGATATCCACCGTGTCTATTGTTGTGAACTGGTTCCTTCGTCGTCAGATTTAGAGTGTTTCCATGTCAAAGTCTGTGTGCTGTCTTTTCACTGTTTATTTTATTTGATTGTCAAGATGATAGTAGAACGTGTCTATTCTCAGGTTAAACTTACAGCCGAGATCGCAAGAACATTTGTTATTGCGATCTCGACTTTTGCTTTAATGAAAGTATAGCTCCGGATCGCTGCGCTCAACGGACCATGTCGTTTAATGTGTGTGTGTGTGTGTGTGTGTGTGTGTGCGCGCGCGTGTGTGCGTGTGTATGGGAATTCCTAAGGGACCAAACTGCTGAGGTCAACGGTACGTAGGCTTACATACTACTTAAACTAATTTAACCAAACTAATGCTAAGAAAAAAAAACACACACACACATGCCCGAGGGAGGATTCGAACCTCCGGCGGGAGGAGCCACGCAGTCCGTGACATGGCCCCTCGGCCACTCAGTTTTGAGATACGTGAAAAATATGAAAAAGGGCAAAACAAAAGAGGAACATTGACAGCTAAGTGGGGGAGGGGCGGGAAGAAGAAGCAGACGAAGTAGAAGATAAAGGTGAAGAAAACGATTGGGTGGTATTGAGATCGAAAAATGGTTAACATATGTGAAGGAAATAATGATGAGATTACTACTGCACTGAGGTAAGCAATATTTTATGAGATGCAACTCTCCCTGTTACGAAGTCTTTTCTTCCTTCCGGCTACCAGATGCAGTGACTCTCTGTAAACTCAGCCGACGCAAAGAAAGTGATAAGATCACATTCTGTCTTCGTTATTTGTTTGTATCTGCCTTGTATCAGTTGGCAATGAAACAATGAAAAACGAATCGGGTTACCGTTGTAAGCGTCTCGAAAACCGTCACACAAAAGGAATTATTGAAGCACATACCTTTTGCATTTATTTATTTATTTATTTGAGTCATCGCTCTTTTGACTGGTTTGATGCGACCCGCCACGCTGACGGCCACTGTGGCCGAGTGTTTCTAGGCGCTTCAGTCTGGAACCGCGCTGCTGCTACGGTCGCAGGTTCGAATTCTGCCTCGGCCATGGATGTGTGTACTGTCCTTAGTTTAGTTAGGTTTGAGTAGTTCTAAGTCTAGGGGACTGACGACCTCAGATGTTAAGTCTCAGAGTGCTTAGAGCAATTTGATTTCTGTGCCTGCCTCTTCATCTCAGAGTAGCACTTGCAGCCTACGTCCTGAATTATTTGCTGGATGTATTCCAATCACTGCCCTCCACAGGTACCTCTAGAAACGTAGAAATCATTCCGTGCTGCCTTAACAGATGTCCTATCATCCTGCCCCTTCTCCTTGTCTCTGTTTTCCACATACTCCTTTCCTCTATGATTTTGCGCAGAACCTTCTCACTCTTCAGTCCGCCTAATTTTCAACATTCGTCTGTGGCACCACATCTCAAACGCATGAATTCTCTTCTGTTGCGGTTTTCCCACGGTCCATATTTCCCTAATATACAATGCTGTACTCCAGGCGTACATTCTCAGACATTTCTTCCCCAAATTAAGGTCTATGTTTGATACAAGTAGATTCTTCAAGTAGGAATGCCCTTTTGGCAGTACTAGTCTGCTTTCGATGTCCTCCTTGCTCCGACCGTCGCGCGTTATTTTGCTGCCTAGGGAGGACAATTCCTTAACTTCATCTACATTATGACCACCATTTGTGATGTTAAGTTTTTCGCTCTTCTCATTTCTGCTACTTCTCATTACTCTTCTCTTTCTTCGATTTACTCTCAGTCCATATTCTGCACTCCCTGTTCATCTCATTCATTAGATCATTTAATTCTTCTTCTCTTTCACTGAGTATAGCAATATCATCAGCGAATCGTATCATTCAATACCGTTCAGGTTGAATTTCAGTTCCACTCGTGAATCTTTCTTTTATTTACATCAGTGCTTCTTCGATGTACATATTGAACAGTAGGGGCGAAAGACTACATCCCTGTCTTACACCCCTCTTAATCCGAGCACTTCGTTCTCGGTCGTCCACTCTAATTATTCCCTCGTGGCTATTGTACGTATTGCATATTACCCGTCTCTCCCTATAGCTTACCCATATTTTTATCAGAATTTGGAAACTTTTCCGCCATTTTACACTGTCGAAGTCTTTTTCCAGGTCGACAAATTCTATGATCGTGTCTTCATTCTCCTTTATTCTGTTTCCATTATCAACCACATCGTCAGAATTGCTTCTCTCGTGTCTTTACCTTTCCCGTAGCTACACTGATCGTCATCTAACACATCCTCATTTTTCTTTCCTATTCTTCTGTTTGTTATTCTTGACAGCATCTTGGATTAGTGAACTGTTAAGTTGATTGTGCTGTATTTCTCACACTTGTCAGCTCTTGCAGTCTTGGTAATTGTGTGGGTGATATTTTTCTGGATTTCAGAAAGTATGTCACCGGTAACACATTATACACACCAACTTGAATAGTTGTTTTATTGCCACTTCCCCCAATGACTATTGACATTCTAGTGTAATGTTATCCTGATTCTAATACTGGATCCCGTACCACTTCTAGATCGACTCTTGTTCCTTCTTCTATCACAACAGACAAATCTCCCCCTCACAGTGGCCTTCAGTGCACTCCTACCTACCCGCCCTCTCCTCCCCATTTAACAGTGGAATTCCCGTTACACTATTAATGTTACCATCCTAACTTTTTATTGTACTAAATGTTGTTTTGACTTTTCTATATACTGACACACTCATTTTGCCAATCACTTCTTTTCCGATTTCTTCACATTTTTCATACAGCCATGTCGTCTTAGCTTCCCTTCGCTCTCCATTTGTTCAGTCCTCAGCGACTTGCATTTTTGCACTTCTCAATTTCCTTGAAGATTTTTGTACTTTCTTCTTTCATCGATCAACTGAAATGTTTCTCCTGTCACACATAGTTTCTTTGAAGTTACCTTCTTTTTATCTGTGTTTTTCTTCCAACCTCTCCGATTGCCTTTCTTAGATATGTTAATTTCTCTTCAACTGTACTACCTACTGATCTTTTCCTTATTGCTGTATGTGTAGCCTTAGTGATCTTCAAGCGTATCTCATCATTTCTTAGTACTACCTTATCCCACTTCTTAGCGTATTGATTCTTCCTAACCAATCTCTTAACTTCAGCGTACTATTCATCATTACTGAAGTGTGATCCAAGTCTATATCTGCTTCTTTTTATGCCTTACAATCTAGTATCTGATTTCGAAATCTCTGTCTGATCATGATCTAATCTAACTGAAATTTTCCCTTATCACCCGGCCTTTTCAACGTATAACCCCTGCTCTTGTGATTCTTGAACAGAACATTCGCTATTACAAGCTGAAATTTATTACAGAACTCTTTTAGTCCTTCTCTTCACTCATTTCTTGTCCCAAGCCCATATTGTCCTGCAGCCGTTACTGCTACTCCTTCCCCTACAAATGCGTTCCAGTCCCATATGACTATTAGATTTTCGTCTTCCTTTACGTAGTGTATTACTCTTTCATTATCCTCCTGTGTCCGCCCCAGTAGCTGAGTGGTCAGCGTGACGGATTGCCGTCCTCCGGGCCCGGGTTCGATTCCCGGCTGGGTCGGAGATTTTCTCCGCTCAGGGACTGGGTGTTGTGTTGTGTTCATCATCATTTCATCCCCATCCGGCGTGCAGGTCGCCCAATGTGGCGCCGAATGTAATAAGACCTGCGCCAAGGCGGCCGGACCTGCCCCGCGAGGGGCCTCCCGGCCAATGACGCCAAACGCTCATTTCCATTTCCATCCTCCTGTACTTTTTCTATCTCTTCATATTCAGCTGCGACGTCTGTATGTATACCCGAACTATCGTTGTCAGAGTTGGTTTGCTGTCGATTCTGATAAGATCAACCCTATCAGTGAACTGTTCACACTAACACAATCTCTGCCGTACCTTCCTATTCATAACGAATCGTACTTCCGTTGAACAATTTCCCGCTGCTGTTGATGTTACCCTGTACTCATCGCACCAGAAATCCTTGTCTTCCTTCTGTTTCACTTCACTAACGCCCACTAATGTAGATCGAGTTTTCGAATTTCCCTTTTCCGATTTTCTAGCTCCCCTTCTACGTTCAAGCTTCTGACATTCCACACCTCTGCTCACAAAACGTTATCCTTTCGTTGGTTATTCAGTCGTTTCTTCATGGTCACTTCCTCCTCGTAAGTCCCCTCCCGGAGGTCCGAATAGGGGACTATTCCGGAATCTTTTGCCAATGGAGAGATCATCACGATACTTTTTCAATTACATGTCCTGTGGATGCACGTTGAGTGTCTTTAATGCATTAGTTTCCATCGCCTTCTGCATCCTCTTACCGTTGATCATTCCTGACTCCTACTCCTTCAGTGCACTTTCCCATCCCAAGGACTAGTGCGTGCCCTGAACCTATGTCCGCTCTTCCGCCCTCTTTGACAAGGCCGTAGGTGGCAGAAGGAGGGCGACTTCTTAAGGCGTAAACGTTCAGCAGACACCGCACTGTGAATTCGTATTCAATCCATTTAGCGAATAAACATGCTGAGAACTAAAGAAGAAATGAAGATGCCTGCATTGCAGATGGGGAAGGGAGGGGATGGGAGGAGAGACGCTAGTTTCTCTATTTCTCCATTAAATGGATTAGCATCAACAGTGTCACATACCTGCATTCCATGAAACACTGAAGATTTGAATTTAGCCCAAGACATCGTTACACAATCCGTAAATGAACATCTCTGTCTCACCACTTGTCGCTTCCTACAGTTCCATGGCACAAACGATCTCTTCGTGTCGGGGGTTATTTCACTATAGAGTGGTTTTGACCACAGAAACTTGGGGGACTTTTAAGTCGCGTGTAATGTTTATCTATTACAAGAACCTGGTTTCTAATGATTTTGTTCGACAAGGTGTTACTGCTTTCAGCTAGCGCTGTTTATGCTGTACAACGATAAAGAAATTTTTTCGCAAGTCCTTTTCCACTTATCTCCTGCTGCAAGAAGGATGGACTCATAAACTTTTCAGAACGTATAAAACTACTTCCTTATTCTATGGCGATGCATAAAAAACGAAATGAAATTTATCTTTACGGTAGTAAGTCCTGATACCGAAATCCTAAATAAAACTGCTTTATTATTCTGGAGCGATGCATAAAGAAAGGAATGAAATCTACTTTATGATCGTTGGTGCTGCTATCACAGTCCTTCGCACTGAACAAAACTTCAGAATCGTTGTCTCTCGTCCTCTTGTTGAAGCATCCATGCTAACAGTATTAACTAAAGTTTGTTTTTATCTCTGTCCTCTGAATTCAGTTTCCTATGGAAATACAGAAATACAGCTTTCATGATTTTAAACATGGCTGTGGCAGCAACTGTTAAAATTCTTCACAATAAAGGATGACAGCCAAAAACAGCAACTGTTTTTGGCTGTCATCCTTTATTGTGACAGAAATACAGCTTCATTGAAGAGCAAAATACTTTTAACATGTGTGCTAAGGATTAAAGAACTAAATGGCTTGGCAGTGGCAGGCGCGTTTGAGCTCCAAGTTACTAAAGTCAGGGGCATCGTGCTGAGAAAATGACCATTTACACCTGACGCCAACAAGTAATTTACTTGCGATGTAGGGAAAATTAAGATCATAACTTTGAAACAAAAGTTGTTCCTTGTTTATTACGTGCGTTTTAAGCATATGCAAGATCGGTACTAGACAAGCAACAATTTGTGCTCTGCTCTTCTGCGAATTTATAGTTACTATTAGGGTATACCTATTTTTGGAGGCTAGCAGCTTGATCTGATGAAACTAGATTTCAACGCGATAATATATTCAAGTGGTGTTGTTTGTAAGATATTGGAATCCATTATTTACATCTCTGTACCATTGTAAACTTTTAAAACATCTTTTACTGTAGTTTCATACGCTACACCAGCAGGTAATAATGGAGAATGAAGACGGTTCTTCTGGTACAGGTAGGCCACGCAGTTCCAGGTCTGCTAGTGTCAGATGTAGTACAGGGTTTTCCAAAATGAAAAATACGGGTTTTAAGGCTTTTTAGCATTTATTACATTCAACTTACAACATTATAAGGATGATGTCAAAAGAAAGAACAAATTAAACTTGTTTGTATACTTGTGAGAAAAGGGAAAACCACGGAATGACGGACAGCGTCTGCAGAACATGTTGAACGAGTTAGAGTCTCCCATGCGTAGACTCTAGAAAGCAGTTCTGGAGGCTAGTCGTGAATTAGCAGTTCCAGTGACATCTGTGTGGAGACTTTTAAGGTGAAGCTTACAACAATGTCCTTTTCGTTTGCAGTTGTTACAAGCTCTAAAGCCTACAGACTACAGTTCATGTCCCTGCTTCGCATACGAAATACTGCTACATGATGATGAATATTTCCTGGATCCTGTTGTCATCACTGATGAATCGACATTTCACCTAAATGGAAATTTCAACACTCATAATTTGCGCATCTGGAACTCAGCAGATTCCCACGTAGTAGTACGGTTTCTAACAACCCTACCACAACAAAGGTCAAAATTTAATAATGACTGTGGTGTTTCTCACGCTGCTAAATACTGCATTTTCGGGCAACAACAAAGTTATTATGTGCAGGTGTCATTAGAGCACAGTTAATAAAGTCATTTCA
This sequence comes from Schistocerca cancellata, assembly GCF_023864275.1. Classification (NCBI taxonomy): domain Eukaryota; kingdom Metazoa; phylum Arthropoda; class Insecta; order Orthoptera; family Acrididae; genus Schistocerca; species Schistocerca cancellata. The sequence continues at coordinate 123,584,107 of NC_064631.1, forward strand.
TGTAATCCTGAATAAGCTAGGCACTCATCTTTTCGGGTTTCCCACGCTGGTCTCGTTGTAAAATCATGGCTCAATCGTCGAAAATTTAGGTGGTGATGATTCCAAGCTCGGATGCAAAGAGGCCTAGGTTTTATTCTGCTATATTCAAAAGTTTTGTAGATGTGCTTCACAAACCATTCTTGAAGATTACACTTTTGCAGGACAATGGTGATGGAAAAAAGTAATCAGCACTCAGCACTTCTTTTTTATTGCTTTTGCTGCAATATCAGGTAACACACAAAACATCACTTCACAATACAAAACATACTTGAAAACATCTTCCTCACTGTTAAAGTTCACATTTTATAAACTGGCTACAATATGCGTCTTTCCAACATGACGTCCAACACTTGACTTTACAGTCTCTAACTCTCTAACTAACAATCGCTTACGCGCCCAAAAATCACAGTTACAAGTACGTCAAAGATTATAGTGACAAAAGAAAAAATACACATAAGAATAATATCAAATCTGAATGTTGTCTCAGAAATATGTGAACTACTTTACAGAAACGCAGTAGAATATTGCTGGTATCGAGAGGTTCAGGTGAGCTGCCGTAATGGTTACGTAATTCAAGTACCATTACAGGTTGCACCGAGACTTCCCTAAATTGATTGTTATTTGTGCCATTTCCCAGCGGAAGTATTATGGACCTTTCTTTTTTGGCGAAGCGCCTGTAAGTTTTGGTTCTTATCTTGAAGCGCTACAACTATGGCTCTTTCATGAATAATAAGAAACCGAACCACAGAACCTTTCTTGGCAGTAAGATGGCATAAGTCAGAACGTGACTACTTAACTGAAGCGGTACTTGACCGCTGGACTAGCTGCAAGGGGCCGGATGACAGAATTTGCTTTGCTTAACCTCCATGAGCACACACTATCAGACAACATGCGATTTTTACCTTTATAAAAAGGATCATGTTTATGTATCTCCGTAAATAGCTGATCTACCTGACTTTAGAAAGTGTGACGAATGCTGCGCATTGAATACTTGTTACAATAATTTCCTGAGTTGCTTTTTCATTCCATGTACACTCCTGGAAATGGAAAAAAGAACACATTGACACCGGTGTGTCAGACCCACCATACTTGCTCCGGACACTCCGAGAAGGCTGTACAAGCAATGATCACACGCACGGCACAGCGGAGACACCAGGAACCGCGGTGTTGGCCGTCGAATGGCGCTAGCTGCGCAGCATTTGTGCACCGCCGCCGTCAGTGTCAGCCAGTTTGCCGTGGCATACGGAGCTCCATCGCAGTCTTTAACACTGGTAGCATGCCGCGACAGCATGGACGTGAACCGTATGTGCAGTTGACGGACTTTGAGCGAGGGCGTATAGTGGGCATGCGGGAGGCCGGGTGGACGTACCGCCGAATTGCTCAACACGTGGGGCGTGAGGTCTCCACAGTACATCGATGTTGTCGCCAGTGGTCGGCGGAAGGTGCACGTGCCCGTCGACCTGGGACCGGACCGCAGCGATGCACGGATGCACGCCAAGACCGTAGGATCCTACGCAGTGCCGTAGGGGACCGCACCACCACTTCCCAGCAAATTAGGGACACTGTTGCTTCTGGGGTATCGGCGAGGACCATTCGCAACCGTCTCCATGAAGCTGGGCTACGATCCCGCACACCTCTAGGCCGTCTTCCGCTCACGCCCCAACATCGTCCAGCCCGCCTCCAGTGGTGTCGCGACAGGCGTGAATGGAGGGACGAATGGAGACGTGTCGTCTTCAGCGATGAGAGTCGCTTCTGCCTTGGTGCCAATGATGGTCGTATGCGTGTTTGGCGCCGTGCAGGTGAGCGCCACAATCAGGACTGCATACGACCGAGGCACACAGGGCCAACACCCGGCATCATGGTGTGGGGAGCGATCTCCTACACTGGCCGTACACCACTGGTGATCGTCGAGGGGACACTGAATAGTGCACGGTACATCCAAACCGTCATCGAACCCATCGTTCTACCATTCCTAGACCGGCAAGGGAACTTGCTGTTCCAACAGGACAATGCACGTCCGCATGTATCCCGTGCCACCCAACGTGCTCTAGAAGGTGTAAGTCAACTACCCTGGCCAGCAAGATCTCCGGATCTGTCCCCCATTGAGCATGTTTGGGACTGGATGAAGCGTCGTCTCACGCGGTCTGCACGTCCAGCACGAACGCTGGTCCAACTGAGGCGCCAGGTGGAAATGGCATGGCAAGCCGTTCCACAGGACTACATCCAGCATCTCTACGATCGTCTCCATGGGAGAATAGCAGCCTGCAATGCTGCGAAAGGTGGATATACACTGTACTAGTGCCGACATTGTGCATGCTCTGTTGCCTGTTTCTATGTGCCTGTGGTTCTGTCAGTGTGATCATGTGATGTATCTGACCCCAGGAATGTGTCAATAAAGTTTCCCCTTCCTGGGACAATGAATTCACGGTGTTCGTATTTCAATTTCCAGGAGTGTATTAATTATAATAGCACATCTAATGTAACAAATGCTACAAAGCTTTAAACTCGTATATGAATCTTGAAACATGCTTGTAGAGGACGGTCATTCTGTCGATCAGTTATACTTACTTTGTTGTAGATGATTGAAGACCATGTTCTTTGCCATTAAAGAGGAAATTATCTTTCCTCAAGATGATGATAATTTATAGTCACGAGTGGAGCCCACTAGTTCTGTAAAAACTTAGACGGAGATCCGTTCGGGCCTGAAGACCTATTGAAATTAGATACACTATGTGATCAAAAGTATCCAGACACCCCCCAGAAACGTACGTTTTTCACATTAGGTGCATTGTACTATCACCCACTGCCAGGTACTCCATATCAGCCACCTCAGTAGTCATTACACATCGTGGGAGAGTAAAATGGGGCGCACCGCGGAACTCACGAACTTCGAACGTGGTCAAGTGATTGGGTGTCACTTGTGCCATACGTCTGAAGACGAGATTTCCACACTCCTACACATCCTTACGTCCATTGTTTCCAATGTGTTAGTGAAGTGCAAACGTGAAGGGACACGTGCAACACAAAAGCGAACAACCGACTTGACTGACAGAGACTGCCGACAGCCGAAGGGTTGTAATGTGTAATGCGGCAGACATCTATCCAGACCATCACACAGGAATTCCAAACTGCATCAGGATCCACTGCAAGTACTACGATAGTTAGGCAGGAGATGAGAAAACTTGGACTTCATGATGGAGCGGCTGCTCAGGAGCCACACATCACGCCGCTAAATGCCAAACGGCGCCTCGCTTGGTGTAAGGAGCGTAAACATTGGACGATTGAACAGTGGAAAAAGGTTGTGTGGAGTGACGAATCACGGTTCACAGTGCGGCGATCCGATGGCATGGAGTGGGTATGGCAATACCCAATGAACATCATCTGCCAGCGTGTGTAGTGTCAACAGTAATATTCGGAGGCGGTTGTGTTATGGTGTGGTCGTGTTTTTCATGATGGGTCTTGCAGCCCTTGTTTTTTGCTTGGCACTATCACAGCACAGGCCTACATTGATGTTCTAAACATCTTCTTGCTACCAACTAGTGAAGAGCAATTCAGAGATGGCGGTTGCATCTTTCAACACGATCGAGCACCTGTTCATAACGCACGGCCTGTAGCGGAGTGGTTACACGACAATAACATCCCTGTAATGTGCTGGCTTTCACAGAGTCCTGACCTGAATGCTATAGAACATATTTGGGGTGTTTTTTAACGCTGACTTTGTGCGAGGCTTCACCGACTGACATCGATATCTCTCCTCAATGCACCACTCCGTGAAGAATGGGCTGCCATTCCCGAAGAATCCTTCCAGCACTTGATTGAACGTATGCCTGCGAGAGTGGAAGCTCTCATCAGAAGCATATTGATGTAACAGAGTGATGAGAACCAACGGAATGCGACGGCATGCAATTGAATTTGAAGCAGTATGTCATCAAGCTTATTATGAAACAGGCTATCCTTAAAGGTGTAGCTATAGACTGTACAATAATGTGTTATGTAGACAAGGAAAAATCAATCATCCAAGGGCCTCATCTGTCCAGTGGTTCCAGGTGGTATGAACTGAAATGTCACACACTTTTCAGGAGGGATAGTTTGCTCCAAAGGAGTATGAGTTTTATACATCGACCAAGGCTCAAGCAAAAGCAAGTTATTTTGACCACCTATTACTGAAAAGCAGTACTCATATTGCAATTTGTGATATTATTGGATTTCAGACATTTTGCATATGAGAAAAGGACAGCCATCGATCGAGCTGTAGTTTGTAATGGTACTAAGCATGACAACGTGAGAGTAAAGAAACGAAATCTGTTTATAACGTGCGCCTATACCAAGACGCGCGGCCAGCGTTTAAAAGGTACTTTTAAACACTATGACTCACTGGGCGCAGATATTTAAAATCATTTCCGCAGCGCTTGATTGCAAGAAGCTGCGAAACAGAAGAAAGAAAAATTTATCATTTGTTAGGAAATTCTGGAGTCTTTATAGTTAGTTGTACTTCTGGTCGCCGATATGTTAACATGTACTTCATTACCTTTGATGTTTGGTCGCCGACTTGTTAAGACGTGTTGTGTAGCACCGCCACAAGTTATATTTCATTTAGTGTGAAAAGCCACGTTATCACCAAGAAAAAACCGCTTTTGTAAACCTTGTGACGATAAAAAATACTTACGCGCATGCCAGGACATTTAATTTTTACAAAAAATGGTTCAAATGGCTCTGAGCACTATGGGACTTAACATCCCTGGTCATCAGTCCCCTAGAACTTAGAACTACTTAAACCTAACTAACCTAAGGACATCACACACATCCATGCCCGAGGCAGGATTCGAACCTGCGACCGTAGCAGTCGCGCGGTTCCGGACTGAGCGCCTTAACCGCGAGACCACCGTGGTCGGCAATTTTTACAAAATACCACACATAGAAAAGCAGCGATTGTTGGACTGTTCCATGTATAAGAAAAATATAAAAATGTAAGTTTGGTATTCATTGTAAATTTGTTAATGTTTATAGTTTAACGCCTTTGTTCTTTGAGAATATATTGATGCTTCACTGTGCAAAAAATCTATGCTTATTCTTTTCTTTAAATTAACCACAAATAATGTTTATGTTTAAATGCACTTTGTTACAGGTTCGCTCTTTATCGCGGTGTCTCGATTGTATTTGGGAGACCATTAATGTGTTCAATTTCCGATCTGACAACTTTTTTACAAAATTTCACTGTTTTTCATTCATTTCCAATTTTTTTTTGTTTGTTATTCAAATAGGTCCCTTAGGTAATTTCATTGAAGAGTCTGATTGCGTGAATGCAATCCGGGTTAAGAGGTCATTTTCAGAAACTATTTTCGCGCAACCAATCTGTACGTCTCCTGAACACAATCGAGAACCGACGCATCGGCGATCATTCATTAATTTTTCTCTCATTCCAAGTCGTACCAAAAAACGGCTAAGGAGAACTGCCGTCAGTACGCAATCTAGTGTTAAAGGTTGCATTTTTTTATCTTGTCGGCAAACATTGCCTTAAATTATCATCATCAATGTTATATTTCGTTAAATGAGAAAAGCCAAAAAACCTTTTAACGCTAGATGTGGCGCCCGAACAGGGACTTGACTAAAAAAACTAATTTGTTCTTTTTATTTTCATGCTACCATCTGCAGAATATTGGAAGCCAAAACCAGTGATAAAAAAAAGAACGCATATGCAGAAAATCGCAGTAAGAATCCACAACAGCAATAAATAGCAGCGCACAAGACAACTAATGTGAGTACGATTTTTCATTACGTTTGAAGCTTTGCGTACCGAGCATTCAGTCGGCTCGTGACATTCACTCTCTACGCTTTTTTCCTTTTCCTAAAGCAATTTAATTTCCGAATTTCTGTTTCCTTTTGCTATTAGATCCGCCTCTATCTCATCATTTCGCTTACAATAGTTAGAAATAGTTAGCAAGAATTTCCATTGTTGTGCATTTTAGTGAATCACAATGGCCGCTATCTGTGCCAGTTTCAGTGCTCTATAAGTGTTTTTCCATTTATTTTATCACTCGCGTTGCCATATTGGCATTTTCGTGTGTCAGAGTTTCAATTGTTTATAACGCGCAAGCAATTATTGAGAAATCAGGACGCGAAATCCTTGGCGCACCTCACAAGTGAAAATCATAATTTAAAAAAATTATCTTTTCTAGCTCGTGCAGTGTAACTACTTTAAATTTACTATGGCTGATGAGCAACCAAGGCAACTTAGACTGCGCGCGGGTGTAAACAAACCTGAATCTCGTAGTGAGGGAAGAACAGACGACGAAGCGACACATGAGCTGTCGGCGCCACAGACCGCGTCGCAGTCACGTGAATGCTCGCTGTCAGATATACAAAAATTGTTTGCTGATATGAAAACCAGTTTTGAAGCAAACATGGGTAATCTTGGAACGCAAATCAGTCAGTTAGCAAATCAAAGTGACAGCAGGTTCAACAGTTTAGAATCAAGGATAGAGGACACTCAAGTGCCAATGAACAATATAAATTCTGTTATTACCGACATCCAAGCACAAATCAAAAATTCGAATGACACCATGGAGCAAAAAATTAAAGCCATTACCACGGCGTACGCAAGCGAGCTAAACGCAAGCGTACACGCAAAAATTGATAGTGTTCTTTCGATGGTGGAATCCACCGAGACCAATATTGGTAGCAAGTTCACAGATATGCAGGCCCAAATAGATGTGTGTAAATCAATTGCGAGTGACTCTTAGAAACATTACAGTGATGTTTCAAAGAGAGTAAGCCAATTGACAGAAGGTGTCAACCACGTTGGCGAGCGAGCTGAAGACCTTGCTCAGCAAATATCCCATGTCAATATTAACAAAAACATCGCAGATGTCAACACCTGTATAAGCAATACACTTAATAAGGAATTCGAAGAGTGGATGCAATCCAAAGAACAGTACATTGTCAGCAAGGTAAACACTGAACTAAAAGGTACGGTTAAATCTGCTACAGCAGAAATCTTAACCGCTCCCGGTACTTCTGGTGACACTTTAACCAGTGAATTAGGTGAAATCAGACGAGCATTTAGCCACGATCTTCCGGAATGGAAACGTCAGCTAAGCAATGATATAGATCAACTGAAACGACAAGTTACAGAATTGCAAGGTGACAATCAAAGTGAGTATTCGCTACCGCCAGAACACGATAATCGTCAATATCCCGAGTGTCAGGTACAATTCTCACCAACAGTAAATAATACGCGTGACGAAACTTCCACGTCACGTAGTCATGCCGATCAACTAACACTCGTTGAACTAATGCGAGACGAGAGTGTGCTAAAACACAGAGTTTTTCAGCCTTTTATACATGAAAAACTAAATATACATCCCATGGTATTTCTAAAATCATTCACAGGTGCTTTTCCAGAATCATGCAACGACAGACCGCGGATACAGTTCATCTTAGGCTATGTACACGGTGAAGGATCAATTTGGGGTAGAGAAATAACAGACAAATGTCACACCTATGCAAATTTTGAAAAGCATTTTTTGAACAAATTCTGGAATTGTAGTGTACAACAAAAACTCCGAAAGGAGGTTTACAACGCCGAACCTTTCAACACCAAAGGAGGAGGTTTGAGACGTTATTTTGAAAAATATCTACGTAAAATTCAGTATTGGAACACGTCCATTTCAATCAAAGATGTAATCATGATCTTAAAGTCAAAACTTCCTGTGTCAATAAGAGAAAAACTAGTTAATGTGAGTGAAGAAGACCTAGAAGCCTTTCTTTATGTTCTTGACAATTTGGATATGATCTATGAGGATGTGAGTGCGAGCGCGCGGAATAATTATAATAATGGACCGCCCGCTCCGCAGCAGTACATAACAAATTGCGTCAATGGAATGTAGTACCAACATAACACGGGACAACCAAACGCTCAGCATTACGGCAATCATAACAGTTTCAACCGCCGTAATGGAAAACAATATAACAAATATCCACACCAGAATAGATACAATCCGATTTATCAAAACACACAGCAACAATACGGTAATTCACCGATAAATCACAACGGTAAATACCAGTACCGGAACAACAAGACGAATAATGGAAATCGTCACAAGGTAAAGAAATTGAACAATTATAACAGACCGCAACAGTACAGTCAACCGAGTCACTTCACTCCCTCTCACCAAATGAAATTTGCACACCCGAAAAGTGCGACATTTTCTCACCAACGCTACCAACAGTTCAGGAACAATAATCAGTACAATTCGTCGCATGCTTTTCCTGACACCGCCGGTCATAATAGCCAAGGAAATCCGACCATTTTCTACACACAGGCGAACCAAGCACCAAACGCGTTGTCAAATAACACGCAGTCAAGAGATGCACAAGTCGTATGAGATACGAACGCAAATTTTCGACCTGGTATGTCGCAAAATACTAGTCAAGTAAAAATAACTGACATTTCAGCTCCACCCCAGCCGGAAAACCATTAGCAGCTTCTTTAGGCCTCCACGGGGAAGCTGCGGAACCAATAAGCTCTCATATCTTTAACCTCTTATGCCAACCTAAGAAAAAAGGCGCATGACAAACACATTAGCAAAGTCTTGTCGTATCGTATAAATGAACGAGTGCTATTAACGACCCACTTCAAACCATCTTTGATTCGTCATAAGAATCGCAAGTCGCAGCACTTGTATGAAGGACCATATATTATATTAAGAAAGCCGCACATTGGTTGCTATCTTTTAGCTGAGCCTGTATCTGGACGAATAAAAGAGTTCTTTCATCACGATATCTTGAAGAAATGCCGAGCCAAGCATTGAAAATATCTGTTAAGTTAAGCTGCTAATATAAAATATACACACACTATAAGTTGTCATACTATGTGTAAAGTACCAACGTATGTAAGAGTAATGCACAGGACTAACACCCTGTCGACCTGCCACAACAAGATAAGTAATTTATATGAGCACCTGAAGTAAAATACATTTATTGTAGGAGAGCAAGATTTGCCTTAGATGTAAGTTAGTTTTAAGTTAATTGAGCCATGAACAGCCACAGCCTTAAGAGCTGACAAATAAATATTATAGTAGGGACGTGCTAAGTGCCACCTGCTACCACTAGTTTTAAGTATAGCAAAGCTCTCTCCTCTTGAATGAAATAAATTAAAATGATCATTCAGACCAGAATCATTGATCGTAGGTAAAAAAAAAAATTGATTAAGGTCGCCTACTCTAATGAGGTAAATGTTATGTTATGAATAAGGAGTGTGTGACAACAAATTTTATGAGACCACCTACGAAACGCAGCAGGCAAAAAGCAGCAGCTTCGCATATAAGAATCAAGTAAGTCAATAACGATCCAGGTAGCAGGAAAGAAGTGCGCAACTCAATTATTTTATTATAATACAGAGAAAACCGTATACGCTCATAACAATTTTACGGCACAGTGCAGCTGAAATACTTACAAAGATCATTTATAAATAAACTAATTTAGTACTAGAAATATCTATTTCAGGTCCTCGAGATACGACGATTTTTTTTTTTTTTTTTTTTTTTTTTTTTTTTTTTTTTAGGAAACCAATCTTACGATACATGGAACAGAAGATAGTTAACAGACACAGTTCACTGCTAATGCATGGTTTAAGTAATTTTAGATATGCATAGATAATTGTTTAGAGAGCCGGATCGGACGACACTGAAACTACTGTATCGATTTAATTATACTATTTGTTATGAAAAACTAAGGTGATAATAATTTATGTTAAGCTCATCATATCATACGCCATTAACACTGTGTCTTCAAATCTCTTCACTCCATAAAAGTCTTTTGTGTTTTCCTCTAACCAGTATCCTTACCATCCTACCTTATCCAGTAGAGAAGTGAATTTTACGAGCTGGTTGCATGATTGATAGATTCAGGCTATACGAATGGATAGTCGTGACACATTGGTTGTCGACGGGCTATGCTTATTCTCCGCAAATTGCGAGTTCAATTAAGATTTGTTATGTGCAATTGCACGACAGGGAACACCAAGCTTCCCAATTTCCCTAATGGTAGTTTGAACACGAACTGTTTATCACGTAAACGAAGCCACACTGACTATGTCTTCAAACTAACGATGTAGTAGAGAGAAAATAAAAGAGCTGAACTTGCGAAAAGAGTAACTATTGTAAAAAGAAAAGAATAACAAGATTTCGAACAAAGTGTAAACCAAAAGTGCCTTTGAAGCACAAACTACGAACAAGAGACACGCTTTTCGTCAGGCCTTGTAGTCACAGAGACTAAATATTTCTTTGTAAATAATTTTTAGACATGATGTGTATACTAAATGTTAACTGTACTTTGTAGTAATAATGCAGTCAGTAATAAATGGACACGTATATGCTGCTGCGTGTGAACCGACTGTAGACAAGTAATTAATGGACACGTATAAAAGTGGTGCGTGTGAACCTTAAAATGACGACCAAATAAATGTGAACACGAATTAACCCTAACGTGTGAACTGAAAAGGTGATAACTCCAAGGACACGTGTGAAATTACACGTGTGAAGTAATGTTATAAGTACTTGTACCACGAAACCGCGATGTAGAAAGCCGAAGCAAGTGTTGCACTTACCACAAACGGTACTGTACGCCTTTCCACAGACACATTCTTCGAAACAGCTGCGGGAGTCGCCGCATCTGGCTGCTTCCGTAATCCAGAGTCGATGAAAAACTGCGTAAAAACTCACACCATGGCTAGTAGACACCAATCGCTCTGCTTCTCGCAGAATACTGCTGCTAGCGTTGTGGAACTGTCGAGTTATTATCACGTGATTGTGACCAACGGACGTAACACTGTGCACGCTGAGCGCTCACCAATCAATTTTTCTTTGCACAACGAGCGCGGATGCCAAATGTGTTTGAAATGCATTCAAAATAAAATATGATAAAGCAATGAATTAAGCACTCATGTACCTTGCGAAATTATAAAGACACTAATCGGAAGAGTCTTAAGCTCGATTTTGACAATTGCTACCGAATTTACTGACCAGGCCGAGTAATGACGAAAATGTGTAGAACCAAATAAAACCAGAAAAATAGATAAATATGAGAACTAAGCATTCCTAAGAGAATGAGACCTTATGTACATAAACAATTGTTATCCTTCCCTAATCCAATTTTCTTTTAGACTAAGTTGTTAGTAAGTAAGCACATTCTAATACAGATTTTTTTTCTGTATTTTTCATGTACGAAAACATAAATGGAAGCACGGACATGCGTCAAGTGAAATAGAGACCGCCACCATATGGCTCAACATGTTGCAGAACCAATCTTCCAGTTGCTGACCCACGACGTATTTCCAACGCAACATCACACCCCGACAATTACTCCAACTTCCACAGTGAAAGTAATGCCCTACTTTCCCTCCACTGTGAAAGTGTAATCAATTTCCCCACTCAAGTGCAGTGCTATCATTTATACCCGAAGTTCTACCACTCCCAGTGCAACTCATACCTACCCAAGTGTAGTGAAACTTTTCTTTTTGCAGGTCATGAAAGCCACAAATAAGTGAAGTGCTACCTATTTACTGCAAGAAATCTTCGACGAAACAACGACAAAAATATTCCTGTAATATGTCATTGTAAAACAAGAATGTTAATTTTTTGTAACATATTTTTTCCACGAGTGCACACAGCACCCAGACTTCCTGCGAAGTCAAGAAACTTATTTCTTCGTTTTTTTTAAATATTTATTATGCCATGTATAATTGTCTATGTATCTGTATCTTTATCTTAATTACATTATCTTTTACCGAGAAATGAACATTTGTTATTCTTGTACACTACATTAGAAAGAGCACGGTTCAATTGTCATGTAGTTACCCTATGGACAAATTACTATCAATTTCAGTCGTACGAACATACTTACCTGATACTCTGTATGTTACCACTTTGCCTGATGTAGTGTGTAAAATCTATTGTAAAGAATTTTTGCAAATAATACTAACTTGTTTCACGAAAGCAATAATATCACGACTACGCGTGAGTCGCGATGATCCTGACGGAGTCATCGCCCCTCACGCGGAAAGCAAGGAAAGCAATGTGATATTATTGGATTTCAGACATTTTGCATATGAGAAAAGGACAGCCATCGAGCTGTAGTTTGTAATGGTACTAAGCATGACAACGCGAGAGTAAAGGAACGAAATCTGTTTATAACGTGCGCCTATACCAAGACGCGCGGCCAGCGTTTAAAAGGTACTTTTAAACACTATGACTCGCTGGGCGCAGATATTTAAAATCATTGCCGCAGCGCTTGATAGCAAGAAGCTGCGAAACAGAAGAAAGAAAAATTTATCATTTGTTAGAAAAATTCTAGAGTCTTTATAGTTAGTTGTACTTCTGGTCGCCGATATGTTAACATGTACTTCATTACCTTTGATATTTGGTCGCCACAAGTTATATTTCATTTAGTGTGAAAAACCACGTTATCACCAAGAAAAAAAAACCGCTTTTGTAAACCTTGTGACGATAAAAAATACTTACGCGCACGCCAGGACATTTAATTTTTACAAAATACCACACATAGAAAAGCAGCGATTGTTGGACTGTTCCATGTATGAGAAAAACATAAAAATGTAAGTTTTGTATTCATTGTAAATTTGTTAATGTTTATAGTTTAACGCCTTTGTTCTTTGAGAATATATTGATGCTTCACTGTGCAGAAAATCTATGCTTATTCTTTTCTTTAAATTAACCACAAATAATGTTTATGTTTAAATGCACTTTGTTACAGGTTCGCTCTTTATCGCGGTGCCTCGATTGTATTTGGGAGACCATTAATGTGTTCAATTTCCGATCTGACAACTTTTTTACAAAATTTCACTGTTTTTCATTCATTTCCAATTTTTTTTTATTATTCAAATAGGTTCCTTAAGTAATTTCATTGAATAGTCTGATTGCGTGAAAGCAATCCGGGTTAAGAAGTCATTTGAGAAACTATTTTCGCGCAATCAATCTGTACGTCTCCTGAACACAATCGAGAACCGACGCACCGGCGATCATTCATTAATTTTTCTCTCATTCCAAGTCGTACCAAAAAACGGCCACGGAGAACTGCCGTGAGTACGCAATCTAGTGTTAAAGGTTGCATTTTTTATCTTATCGGCAAACATTGCCATAAATTATCATCATCAATGTTATATTTCGTTAAATGAGAAAAGCCAAAAAACCTTTTAACGCTAGAAGTTCTCTCATGCTCATTTTCACATTCCCGCTTGCTCCGACATAAATATTCCCTACTGCCTTTGCAGGGTCACACGCGTGACAAAGTATCATATTGAATTCCAGTATTACCGATGGAGGGCGCCACGAACTTGTAAGTCATTTTGGCCGGCCAGAGTGGCCGAGCGGTTCTAGGCGCTACAGTCTGGAACTGCGCGACCGCTACGGTCGCAGGTTCGAATCCTGCCTCGGGCATGGATGTGTGTGATGTCCTTGGGTTAGTTGGGTTCAAGTAGTTCTAAGTTCTAGGGGACAGATGACCTCAGCAGTTAAGTCCCATAGTGCTCAGAGCCATTTGAACCATTTTTTGTAAGTCATTTTCAGCAAGATCACGTAGTGTATTTAACATGTTCACATTTGTGTATGCCACCGGCAACTCACGGCGGATCCTCCAACCAGGCAGTGTATACCGACAGTTGTACCATCGGTGGCACCACCTCTCATTGGGTGATGTGTACCACCGCTATGTCAGGCTGGGTCCTCCCACTGGGCGGCGTGTAGCACTGGTGGTTCAAACTAGATCCCCTCATCGGGCGGCTTATACTACCATTGACTAAGCCTAGATCTTCTCATCGGGCAGTGTGACTCACGCTAGATGCTCCCATCGGGCATGATGCTACATCCTCCTATTGTGTGGCGTGTGCAGTCACTGGATAACGCTCGTATCTACAAATTATTATGCTACCAGAAATACATTAATGTATAATTTATTACCTGATACCCAGGTGCTACGAAGGCTGTGAATACAATTTTGTTTAACCTTTCGACGAGAGAGATTTTTTGAAGCAATGAGATATCGAAGGATTTGTGAGTAGTAAAATTACTTTGTGTGGTCTCTGTGATCAATGTATTACAATAGTAGTCCAAGTGTTTCAATATGACTTCTGCCCCACGGAAGGGAACGGAAAAATTAGTGCCACCAGATAAAGGAAAGCATGACTATGTGTGTTACTCCACAGCAAGAAACGCAATATCCTGCTCTGGTGTAAACGTGTTAGTTATGTTGTAACACAACATGCTAATCTTTAATTCACTCGCCTCAGCAGTGAAATGACTATTTTATGATGTTAACATTTCTCTGTGAAGGGCCTTTTGAGACAGAGATAATTATTTCGCCATTACTGTGCTATTGTCTAATTCGGTATCTATTTCGCCGGGAAGAGTCTAACAGACCGATTTTGATGCCGCTGAATACCGCAATACAAGACAAAAGTTTCTTACCGTTTTGGGAGAGAGCTTCTAAAAATATTATTGTATGATAGTCACAATACTGTCCCATTATAGGAGCCGAGCGTGTTTCAATTAACATCTGTAAAAGAATTATGCTTCTTTTGTGTACATTGCTTGGTAGCAGTAATACTTAAATACTGTTTTGATATCGTTTTCATGTAAGTTGGCTTTGTACCATCTTTTCATCTACATCTACATCTACATCGTCGGAGGGACTGACTCAGCATATAGGAAAGTCAAAATAGCCTTCTGTGGATTTAAAAGCAAAAGTGGTAACATTAAGAGTGCAACGGACATTCCACTGTGAAATACAGGGGAGAGAGTGAATAGGTGGAAAGGGTACACTGAAGGCCTCTAAGAGGGGGGGGGGGGGAGGGAAGATTTGTCTGATTGGATAGAAGAAGAAACAGGAGTCGATTTAGAAAGTAGCGGCTCCAGTATTGGAATAAGAATTTAAGAGTGCTTTGGAGGACTTAAGACCAAATAAGAAGAAGGGATAAATAACATTCCACCAGAATTTCTTAAATTAATGGGGGAATTTGAGACAAAACGACTAGTTACGTTTGTGTGTAGACTGTATGAGTCCGGCGACATACCACCTGACCCTCGGAAAAATATCATCCACACAATTCCGAAGACTGCCAGAGCTGACAAGCGCGAGAATTATCACACAATCAGCTTAAATATCATGCAAGCAAGTTGCTGACAAGAATAATAAACAAAAGAACGGGAACGAAAACTGAGGATGTGTTAGATGACGATCAGTTTGGCTTCAAGAAATGTAAACGCACCAATGAGGAAATTATGACGTTGCAGATGATAAAGGAAGCAAGACAAAGAAAAATAGAGACACGTACATAGCGTATGTTGACCTGTAAAAAAGCTTTCGACAATGTAAAATGGTGCAAGATGTTCGAAGTTTCTAGACAATTAGGTGGTAAGCTATATGGAGAGGCGAGTAATATACAACATGTACAAGAGCCAAGAGGGAATAAAAAGAGTGGACTACCAAGAATGAAGTGCTCGGATTAAAACGGCAGGGATGTATTGTTTCGCCTCTACTGTTCAATGTGTACATCGAAAACACGATGAAGGAAATAATAGAAAGATCCAGGGATGAAGTTAAAATTCAAGGTGAAAGTTTGTCAGTGATACGATTCGCTGATGACATTGCTATTTGACATTGCTATTTGACATTGCTATCCTGAGTGAATGTGGAGAAAAATTATGTGATCTCCTGAACGGAATGAACAGTCTAATGAGTACAGAATATGAATTCCAACTACGGTTCAGAGGAGCAGTAGCTCAGCCATAGATAATATTGTTATTCATTCTTCCTTATTAGATGGGCATTCTGTTAGTAAAAGGGTGAATGGCCTTTCAGATCATGATGCACAAATTTAACATTAAAAGGCTTTTGTAGTTAAACTAATGTCACGTATAATTACAAAATCCGTAGAAAAGTTAATCAATCAGCAGCACAGTGTATTTTAAACCTCGTCAGGGAACAAGAGTGGCAGGATGTCTATAGTGCCGATAACATACATGCCAAATATAATGCTTTCCTTAACACATTTCTCTTGCTCTTTGAGAGGGGCTTTCCATTAGAACGTTCTTAACGGGGTAGTAGCAGTAAGAGGCAGCCCAGGTGGCTGACTAGTGGGATAAGGATATCATGTAGAACAAAGCGGGAATTATATCAAAATGTTAGAAGCAGTCACAATCAAGCAACAGGGTAGCCCATTGCAAACAGTACTGTAAGATGCTTCAAAAATGTTATTAGGAAGGCAACGAGAATGTGGTATGCAAACAGAATAGCTAATTTGCAGGGTAAAATTAAAACCATATGGTCAGTTGTGAAGGCAGTGTCTCGTCTGCAGCACAACGACGATATAAAGTCAGTACGTAGTATAAATATTTCTGTTACTGATAAATCAGACATATGTACTGTATTTAACTATCATTCTCTGAGCATTGCTGGCGAATTAAATAAAAATTTAGTTTCTACTGGGAATCATATAAGTCTCTTGGCAACTGCCTTCCCGAGACTGATGTCTGAAATACTCCTCTGTGGTATAGACAAGGGGGAGATTGAGTCAATAATTAAATCACTGAATACTAAGGACTCTCATTGTTATGATGGAGTGCCTAGAAGAATATTAAAGTACTGTGCTACACATGTTAGCCCTGTATTTAGCCGTATTTGTAGTTTTTCCCTTAGGAATGGTTAGTTTCCTAGGTACTCAGTAGAAAAGCCGCTTGATAAAAAGGGAGAAAGTGATAATGTAGCCAATTTTAGACCTATATAAATGACATACCCTCTAGTATTATAGGTAACTCTAAAATATTTGTGTTTGCTGATGACATTAGCTCGGTAGTAAAGGACGTTGTGTGCAGCATTGGCTTGGTTTCAAATAGTGCAGTTCATGACATAGGTTCATGGCTTGCTGAAAATAAACTAACGCTAAATCACAGTAAGACTCAGTTTTCACAGTTCCTAACACACAATTCAACAAAACCTGTCGTTCTAATTTCACAGAATGGGCATATGATTAGTGAAACGGAACAGTTCAGATTTCTAGATGTTCACATAGATAGTAAATAATCGTGGGAAGCCCACATTCAGGATCTTGTTCAACAACTTAATGCTGTAATTTTTACTATTCGAGTGGTATCTGAAGTGAGTGATAGTCCGACACGAAAATTAGTCTGCTTATTTTGATTCTCTTATGTCGTACTGTATTATGTTTTGGAGTAACTCTTCCTATTCTAAAAGGATATTTTGGCTCAGAAACTGGCGGTTTGGGCAATAAGTGGTGTAAGTTCACGAACGTTTTGTCGAATCCTGTTCATGAGTCTGAGTATTTTGACATTGGCCTCTCAATATATACATACATCAGTGTCATTTCTTCTTACCAATATTAGCTAATTCCCAAGAATAAGCAGCTTTCACTCAGTTAATACTCGGCAGAAATCAAACCTGCATTTGGATCGCACTTCCTTAACTCTTATGCAGAAAGGCGTGCAGCATGCTGCTGCATCAGTTTTCAATGAGCTACCACTAGAATTCAAAAATCTTAGAAGTAATTCCCGCGCTTTCAAATCGAAACTGAAGAGTTTCCTCATGGATCACTGTTCCTATTCTGTCGAGGAGTTCCTTGAAAAATTAAGCTGACTCTTGTTGTATTGTTGATTGCGTTTACTTAACTCATGGCTTGACCTTTTTCGGGTTCATAAACATTTTATTTTTATGTGTTGTTACTTTTATGTTATAATTTCATGTACTGACACTCCTCAGTTGGGTCCTAGGGAAGTAATATAAAATAAAATAAATTACAGCATTCATATTATATTCCTCTGTGTTAACTGATTCGATACGTTCAGGTGACTTTGTTGTTAGGAGGTTTGAGACGTTACCTTCACGAGATGGTTGTCTAGTTTCCTGCTAGGAGTAATTTTCGGACAAGACGTTCAGAATAATGGCACACGTATCCCTTTCTCTAGCAACTATTCCAATCTATCCCTGGCAAGTTGAACCTCCTATTACAATGGCATGATCAGGGAAGTTATGAACAATATGTTGCAACTTCTGTCTCAAGCGCTCTGCCACTACAGCTCCTGACCCAAGCGGTCTATAAAAGCACGAGGTTACCGTTTTCGACTGACCTTTAACGCTTAGCTTCACCCGGATTAATTCACATTCGGAATCCAGATAACCTAGCCTGATATTATCGATTTGTTTACTGCAATAAATATGTCGCCAGTACTTGCGTTTAACCTATCCTTCGGTTAAATGTTCCAATATGAACTTATGATTCCGTTCCGGTTCGCTTTCGGTTCCAGCCAACCTTCTGTTCCTAAAAAAAAGAAAATGTGCACGCCACACTTCCTCCACTAATCTAGTACCGCTTCCTGCAAGTAGTGCATGCCCAACCTGGTAAGGCAAAGCTTACAATTCTCCCGCTGACCGCCTCCTTAGATGGGTGGTAACGTGCTCGCTTCCCATGCAGGCGGGGCCGGGTTCGGCTCTCGGCAGGGTTGGAGATTTTCTCCGCTCGGGGACTGGGTGTTGTGTTGTCCTCATCATTTTATTCTCATCACCGGCGCACAAGTCGCCCATTTTGGCGTCGACTGAAATAAGAATTGCACTTGGCGGCCGAGCTACCCCAGATGAGACCTTCCGACAAACTATGCCATACGCTCAATTCCATTTTCATTTTCCTCCCGGTGGTGGAGATCGAGAAGTACGCTTCCGATACCGTCGTAGAATCGTCTGAATCTCAAGTTTAGACATTCCACTCTGCCCGAAACCCGGGGACCGCGATCGGCTCAGGGAACGATGACACAATTAGCGACTTCGCCCGCACCTCGTGTGGTATGCTAGACGCGTTCAGCAATTCAGCCAAAGCTGGCCGGAGTGGCGGGAACGGTTCTAGGCGCTGCAGTCTGGAACTGACTGTTTTGTGCTGAGCTTAGTTGCCTTTGTTCCAGTGTGCCGTGAATTTGTAATTCGTTACGCGTCTTGTTCCCTGCTCCACCCAGCCGGCTGTGTTAACGCTACTCTTACGCTAACACTTCGGTAGGCGTCGAGGCCGTTGGCATTTGTAGTGCTGCTGGTGTCTCTCCGAGGCTGGCTGGGACAGTGTGAGACGGGAACAGTGAGTCTCATGACGATCAGCATTCAAGTCAGAGCCTTGGACT
Organism: Schistocerca cancellata; assembly: GCF_023864275.1. NCBI lineage: Eukaryota > Metazoa > Arthropoda > Insecta > Orthoptera > Acrididae > Schistocerca > Schistocerca cancellata. The sequence continues at coordinate 123,603,333 of NC_064631.1, forward strand.
GACCAAGCAGGCCTGCCGGAGAGGCCGAGCGGTTCTAGGCGCCATAGTCTCGAACCACGCGACCGCTACGGTCGCAGGTTCGAATCCTGCCTGGGGAATGGATGAGTGTGCTGTCCTTAGGTTAGTTAGGTTTAAGTAGTTCTAAGTTGTAGGGGACTGATGACCTCAGAAGTTAAGTCCCATAGTGCTCAGAGCCATTTGAACCAATTCAGCCATCTGCCGATTGGTAACGACGACGGCCTCAGAACCCAAGTGGCAGGTGCTATTCCTGCTGACATAAGCCTATTTTTTCAGCCGGTGCACCCGGCTGCAAATTTAATTACTCTAAACTCGCCCTTGCTTATGCGAGTTTAACACAGCTATCGGCGTTCCTCCGTTGCTTTCATCTAAATTCCATGTTCTTCCTGGTGAACCTCATTTCCTCTTCTCAGGGGGTATCTACTGCCATACTCGTTTCAGCCACCTTACACCAGCATTTTTTTACGATGCCCACACCAAATTAGTATTTTTGTTTCAATAGTGCCAACAACGATCTTTTTAAATTCCAGTTTTATACGTATTTCATTTCTCTTCTGATCCAATACTGAAATTCCGCTGCTTCTCCACCGCTATCCATTTGCATATCAAGAAGCCTCTGCTTATCTCATTTATTGCTTCCCATGTTTCTGGTCAATACATTCCGATACTGTCAACATTTGTATGGTATATTACTTTTTACGATTAGTATATTGTTCCATAAGGCAGAATTAAACTGTTGTATTATGTTCTTGCCTCATTTTCTTCCACTCCAGGGTACACCGTTGTTGAAGATTTCTTGAAAGGTCCAGTGCTCATTTTGTTCTCCAGTCAATATCTATTGCAATGTTCACTTGTTCGTCCACAAAAAGTAATGCATACGTTTCTCTTCCAACTGAAATTACCGTGTAGCAACATCTACATTCCCATTTTTGCACATCTTCCTCTAAATAGATTTTGAATGGACTAGAAGCTAGAGTCCGTCCTTGTTCTGATTCTAATTTCAGTGGATACCTGTTTACCGGCTTACACAAGTGGCGCATCAAGTAGAAAACTCTTTTACAACTAATACATCTCTTACAGGCGCAATTCTTCAATTGCTGTCCAACGTATTGGGACCACAACTTTAATTATAGAGCTTGGTAAACTCCTCGTCCTAAGTTGATCCACAGTTCTTATACAGACTACTCTGTCTAAGAATTGAGATGACATCGTCCTTATGCATTTTGTTAAACATGCACACTTTTCTGCTTCGAGGTCTCCTCGCAATTGCTACATACAAATAGTACCAATAGAGCACATGAACTGTGTTGTAGCTGACAGGTATGCCAAAAAGAAGGGACACAGTAAAAGTGTAAGTCATTTTGCATGTGTGTGTGTGTGTGTGTGTGTGTGTGTGTGTGTGTGTGTGTGCTTGCTGGAACCAAGAAGAAATACCAACAACTGAGGACCAAGAACGAAGTGCTCGGTTTCAAAGTGGTGTGAGACAAAGTTAAGGTCTTTTGGCCCTCTTGTTCAATCTGTCCGCCGAAAAAGCAATTATGTAAATAACATAGAGATCAAGAATAGAGAGCTGTATTCCGGTGAGTGGATGTCAATGAAAAAATTTGCTGATGACATTGCTGTTTTCAATGAAAGTGATGAAGCATTACAAAACTTTCTGAATGGGATGAGCTGTCAAGTGGAGTACCGAACTTGGATTGAGAGTTAACAGAAGAACTTGATAAGAAATGGCAGACACGGGTTTACATATGGAAGAAAGAGGCGAAAGAACTCTGTTGCCTTGGAAACAAAATAGCACATAATGGACGAAGCAAGGACTTAAAAAGTAAACTACCACAGACACAGAGGCCGTACATTTGACGCAAAGCATTGTGTAGAAGACAATTATGGACTGTGGGAAAACCGGTAAAATAGGAAATTGCAGCGTTATATTGAAAATTATCTGCATTTATAGGATAAAAGATGAAATTCTCCGCAGAAGTCACGGAGAACTGAATCCTTGAAAGGCATTGATAGGAACACTGCGTAAACATTACTGAACAATTTCCAGGATACTAGAGGGACTGTAGAGGGTAAAACCCCTAAAGGAAGACAGAGATTTGAGTACATCCAACAAACAATCAGGGGAGTGGTGTGGCAGGCAGCACCAAACCAGCCAGAACAGCGATGACCTAAAAAAATTATTCACTGAAAAATTGTCGATGACTAGAGTCTCATAACCTTTTGTGCCCTAATTATAAGTGTCTTTTTCAGCAAATTCCGATGGAACCATTCATTGGTGTTAGTTTACTGGGCTTCTTCCTCGAGTATAACAGCAATGAAGGTGGGTCAATGCTCACATCGGCTCCAATGTTAAGAAAATCATTTCCTCGGCGATACTCTGTAGCTCACTGACGTCAAGATTAGTTACCAAATGTGAGCTATAGGCGCTAAAGGAACAGACACAAAGCCACATTTTCTTACGTAACGACGCAGCAAAATTTTTCAATACTTCTTAGCCTTGATAACTTCTACTACTTCATTCTGTGCGTGCTTCTTGAACATTAGCAATGTATTGTCACATTCTAAGCATTCGCTTTTCATCGATGACTAGTTTTATGTTTAGACAACTGTGTTACCTGTGACGTACTCGTCAGATTTACAATTTACAGGCGAAAACTATTACATGCTGATTGAATTAGTCATTAATGGGCTGTCAGGATGTACACTAGGAGCTTAATGTGCGGCCACACGATGTCGATAAGGTGGTGCCGACTACTTGTCATCACAGTCAAATGCTCAGGTGGGGGAAATCCCGGCCACCATTAAGGGTGAGCGTGCACGCCGCCTCGGTGCGTGCGTTTTATCGGGCGAATAACTCAGTCCACGCCCCGATTTATCTGGATGACGGAACGGTTCCCTTCTTCCGGGAGACATTCCACCCCAGTATTAACGAGCTGCTCCTGGCTTCTTGGAAATGAGCATATCACCAAGTGTGCCAAGTGTACCGTATAATGTAATGGAAAAAAATGAAATTTACTTGTGTTGTAGGATTATGAAATGAAACACTGCTACAAACGGAATCATATTAAGCAAACTTGAACCGAGGACTGAACATTTTGAAGATCATTCTCCTCCAGCTCATTAAGACTAGCATCAAATAACAGTAAAAATTCATTTATACGACTCAGTCTGAAGGGAGCTAAGCTATCCCTTAATCTTTCTGAATGATTACAATGCTGTTCAAAACATTCAGAGTTTCATTCCGAAGCAGCAACTGATATCAATTATTTGCTATATACAGCTCAATAGTTGCCATGTAGGTATTAAGTACATTCAGACCCTTAAGATCGTCGCCCTTAGAGACAGTGAAAGTATGATGACTACTAAACACGTGGTTTGAACTAAAGTTAAATTAAATGAACTTTGTAGATGTTATTAATAGATATTTTATAGATTTTGTTAACTGAACTGTGCCAGTATTTGAGAAAAGTATCTTGTTAAATTTTAAATAACAAACAAACCTGAAATTAGGAAAATGGATCCGTCTATATTTTTTTCAGCTAATTAGTGCTTTCTGTGTATGTTATATAAATTGATGTGTTATTAAAAAATATATCTTTCAGCATTACATTTGTAAGAGGTATGCGCTGTCTGCGATATGAGAATCGCTGACCAGAGATCAGTGTTGACTGCAGTACGAACTGTGTAACTGTAGCAATAGTTGTTGCTAGTCGCTTGTCTGAGGGTCTGCGCTTGTCTGCAGTCTGCTCTGGTCGGGAATCTGGAGATGGAGTATTATTGTATAAGGTAAAGAAGCAGCGTCACGCATACCTAGTAATGTATCTGAACTGTCATCCAAATGTTTAAAAAATGTCCTGATAATAATTTTGGTAATATAAAGTAATTTTTTTAAAAAAAAATCATTCATTTTTTAAAAAATCTGTTGCTTCCTTTCACAAATGACAAATGTATAAGCCTGCATTGCACGGAGCTGTACCGGAAAAATGTTAAGTAAGAGCAGATATTTTCGCCGTTTTTACTGAGGTAAGAATTTTTGCTTTTTATTCAGAATGATCTTACAGGGCTACGACGCAGCACTGCTGTCGTCCAAATTTTACCAGGTTACTGAATTTTTCTTTTATTATGAGGCTTAGGAATTTTTCTGTTTCGTGCTTACATTAAATGAGAAAAGAATTTTGTGGGTACATTAAATGGGAACCAGTTTTGTTCTGAGGTCACACAAAAATTAGAATCGCTATCCATAATAATTATTTTAATTTCAATTTTTTTTTAATTTTTCGGGGAGGTTACACATTTCACACACAAGACCTACTGTTCCATCTAACGCAATAAGCTGACATGCCGATATACACCTAATGGTTCCAAGTATTACACTGCTTCTCTGCAAACATTGCTCGAATAATGATTGTGGATACTCTCGAAAAGCTCTCATTATCTGTATCAGTTCAGACAGCCGGGTTGCAGCTGTTTCCATCAGTACTGTGCCAGTCTTCAAACGGTTGGCAGATTTCGGATTTTTGTGTGCCTGCTGTACATTATTAGTCTTTAGGCCTATTCATAGTTGTCCTCTGGTCTTTTGATGGAAAGACATTCTGCGATACCATAGGTGTTCTGCTTCTTACCATCATTCTTTTTTGAACTGAAGCTTTAATATTTTCATTTGAGTAGTATATTAGTATATGGCAAAAGGAGGTAAGTCCACTTTTTTTGTTAAAGCCATTTCATTTTCTATTTATGTACAGGTTATTATCAGAAATAATGACTATCTTGGCAAACGTGTATGAGGCAATAGGAGGAATATCCTGCCCCTACTGGCTTTGAGGGGGGCGGGCGGTAGGGGGGTAGGCGTCACTACAACATGAATACTAAAATATGTTAAGTGGTTTAAAATCAGCAAGGAAAAGAATTCTTTCTGTATTTTGGAAAACATTAGAAAGTCTACAAACTTTTTGTTGTACATAAAATTTGGAATTACCTCTGCTTCAGCATGAACTGGTTTCAGGCCACACTAATTTCCTTTGTGTGTTAGTTTTGTTCAAAAAGGCTCGTACAGCATCTAAAAGATAACCAGATTCTCCCTGGAGTATGCACTAATAAAAGATAAAGGTAGATTTCAGGGGTAGTATTTTTTAATATTGCTTTCCTGTAGTATTTATTCACATTTTCGCTTTTGTGTTGACACACATACACGCACACACACACACACACACACACACACACACACACACACACACACATATTCCTTAGGTTGTTCTGATCGAACGAGAACTTTTTGACCCAGGGTTCGTCATCAGCAATTTTTCACTAAAAAGCTGACGTCAAACATAATACAACGTAGAACGCTTCCGTGATACCTAGAAGTGACGTAATCTAATTAAAAAATCGTAATAAGTGATTTTCAGCTAAGTAAAGTACCAATGAGTTCCATTCACAATGCGTAACAGTACCTGGTGAGCCATCAGGATCTTCATATACCGAAACTTTCATTAAAGTAAAATTTGAAATTTTCCCGGCAAATCAACTCTTCAAATAGATTTTGGGCTTGCAGCCGGTCGTTGTAAAATTCATTGCACGATTTTTCGGCTGGACAACTACCAGACATCTTCAGGTGAGGTCACCTGACGATGGCTGGCAGTTTTCAAGCCGAAATATCGTGCTATGAAGTTTACGACGACCGGCTGCAAGCCCGAAATCTTTTTGAACAGTTTCATTATAGATTATGAAGATCGAAACTGATCTGACTGTCCGTTGGTAGAACCGATGAGTAAAACTGAGACACCCACAGGAGTATGTCAAAAGCTCAGTTGCCGCCTTACTGTATATACAGGGTGCTTTCCATAAGAGCGTGCAAAAATGTAACAGGGAGTAGAGAATGCTCGATTGAACAGTTTGACGTAGGAAACCTGGATCCAAAGAAGCCAGTTTAAGGAGATATGGAATAGTCCTTGTCTACCGCTTTACCCAGCATTACTATTTTCCACCTTATTTGTAACCAATATGCGTCCCAGTTTACACTCACTGTTCTGTTTATTTACATGTACATTCCTTATTTCCAGGAAGGAAACAACGAGGACGGGACTGATTACTAGGAACTAATGGTGCAGGTCATACTTTTCCGTAAGATGGCTCTGTTGTAACGTATTTAAATTTCCCCATGACGGAACGTGCTGTGTATCAACGGCAGACCTATTTATTATTCATACTATTCAGAGACGTACAATACAATACGATGGAGCAGTACCGGAGCAGTTTCGCAGAACTCACTGCCATGCACCTAGTATATAAGGAAGTAGGTTGCAACGCTCTTGCTGCTCAAAGGTCGTACAGGGAACGATATCCTAACAGGCATCATCTGCTACGATGACTATTTATCTCGATCGACGATTGACGGAGATTGATTCATTTGACAGAAGAAACAAGGGGCCTGGCAACATGTGATCCACTCGCCTACCCGATTCTAAAGGTGTTCGCCGATGTCGTACTTGCATTGAGGTTGATGGCCGTCATTTTCAGCACATTTTGTAAGGTACACTACAAATGATACGTTCATTGTGTCATTGATGGTACTTGTAGTTAACTGTAAGTATTGTAAATAAAAAATTTCCAGTATTATGATTTGATTCCTATTATCTGCTTAAGCTGGCTTCTCCAACACCAGGTTCAGCACCTCAAACTGTTCAGCTGAGCATCCACTACGACCTGTTTAATTTTTGTACGCTCTTCAGGAAACACGCTGCATATTGTCTGATGAGCCAAAAATTTATAACCACCTACTTAACGGCATGTTGGTTCACCTACGCAACGCAATACAGATATTATTCTGCTTGGTATGAATTCGAAAGCTTAGGTAGGCTTCCAGAGGTACGTGATACCTAATGTCTACGCAAGAGGTCACGCTATTCTCTTAAATTAACGGCTCGCTGTTTATGGGCGCGAAACTTTCCCACCGATAGTAGCCTAGATCTGTTACAACGCATTAGGATCAGGAAAATTTTATGGCCAAGATAACAACGCGAATCAACCCATCGTGCTCCGCCATTGAGTGTGTAACGATTATGGTCTTGCGACGCGCACAGTTTTCGAGTTAGTAGATCCAGTCGTCGCAGAGGAACAAATCGATCATTAACTTCTGCAGATGTCTCGAAAAAAAGTTTACATAGATCACATCTTTCATGAAGCCTTCGATTACCACTACAGGTGCGATTTAAGCTCATGTTAATCTCCGGAGCGTCGTAGTACTGTCTCCGCCGGCCTGCGACCGTAGCTCAAATGGTTCAAATGGCTCTGAGCACTGTGGGACTTAACTTCTGAGGTCATCAGTGCCCTAGAACTTAGAACTACTTAAACCTAGCTAACCTCAGGACATGACACACATCCATGATCGAGGTAGGATTCGAACCTGCGACCGTAGCGGTCGCGGGGTTCCAGACTGTAGCGCCTAGAACCGCTTGGCCACTGTGACCGTAGCGCAGCTGCGTATTTGGAACAGCCGTTCGCCCAGATGATGACAACGAATCCGGAAACGACAATCGATCTGCTGTCATTCGATCAGGTTTAAAGTTTCCATTGATCCACAGTCCAGTTTTGATGATCGGAATGGAAACTGGGGTTGTCCTTTGGTGAACCTCAGAACACGTAGGGCTCGCCTGCTGTGGAGCCCCATGTAAACATGTGCACTAAATGGCGTGCTCGCCGGCCGTAGTGGCCGAGCGGTTCTAGGCGCTACAATCTGAAACAGCGTGACTGATACGGTCACAGGTTCGAATCCTGCCTCGGGCATGGATGTGTGTGATGTCCTTAGGGTAGACAGGTGTAAGTAGTTCTAAGTTCTAGGGGACTGATGACCTCAGAGGCTAAGCCCCATAGTGCTCAGAGCCATTTCAACCATTTTGAACGGTGTGCTCCAATTGCTTGTCCTTGCACTAGAATATCAGATTAGCCACAGCTTGCCATCTGTCCCGCTTAACAGGTTGGATAAGCCCGCGACTTCAAAGTTCCGTGAAGAATCGTTGACTTTTTCTACACCTCGTCACCCGCTTGTGGTTTCACAGTCCTTCAACCAATTTCCTTAGATGCCCGCCACAGTAGCACACCAACAGCCACTCTTCGCCCTTTCTTTTGGATGCTCGAAGCACGTGGTCTTTATAATGTGCCCTTTGTTAAAACTGCTTATGGCATTGGATTTCCCGATATACATTGCATATCGTTACTAGAATTATTTCCCCTTCGTCTCTGCCGCATCTCCTTACCGTGTCACGTACCCACGAAATGACCAGATCTCGTATCGTAAGATGGTCATATGATTGTAGCTTGGTTGCAGTTTGCGTAATAGTATACGATTGAGTCATTCAGTAGTAAAAGTTATGATCCTTCATCGCCCTGAAATGGTAAACAGCTCAAATGGCTCTGAGCACTATGGGACTTAACATCTGAGGTCATCAGTCCCCTAGAACTTAGAACTACTTAAACCTGTCTACCCTAAGGACATCACACACACCCATGCCCGAGGCAGGATTCGAACCAGCTACCGTATCAGTCGCGCGGTTCCGGGCTGAAGCACCTAGAACCGCTTGGCCACAGCGGCCGGCTGAATTGGTAAGCTGTAGTAGTAATAAACACATTTATCTCAGTAACTAAAATTGTCTAATAGGAAAAATTTTCCAGAACCAACAGTTTAAATACCTGCTACATCATTTTCTGGAGACACTTCTGTAATAAAGATGTGTTTCAGATGAGGCAGATGACTAAAACTGATTCTGGGAAACGGTTATTAAGGTACAAATATTAGGGGTACCTACATTCAGAAATAAACGGAAACATATCCATCCAGTTTTAATAGGATGGATCGAAAGAGGCACGATGAAGGCCTTGTCAATAGCAAACATTGCCATAAGACGAATTGCACTTGAAGGGCATGCTGCTGCTGAATAGTTCCAGCGCATTTTAAATTTGGACTATGTTCGCTTTGTAGTGCCAGTTCTGCTTAACATCGATGTCTGCGCCTCGAATAATCGAAATGTCCCTTATTCACAGCTGAAGTGCTCGGTAATTTGCGGAACGACTCGATCCCGTATGGAGATAAGACCGGAACCTTCATTAACTTAAGAATGGTCGGTAATTGCTTTTGTGTCTTATCTCTCTTTCACGCCGTAAATCAAGGGCTGTAGACAATCAAGCAGAGATTGTTGGAAAAAATTCGAATGTAAGTATGCCAGAAATAAAACACATTCGTTGCTCATTATTTTAAAATAAGCCTCACTAAGTCTTTTGAGCTCTTTTTGTAAATATAACGGGAAATATAGTTTGAGTTATATCGAAAAGTAGGGTAGGAACCTGCTAACCTTATACCATGTGAACTGAGAACGGTCGTTAAGACCGAAATCATACGACACGATAACCTGTATCATGTTGTTTATTCTTATATTCTGATGATTGGCTACGTCCGAACCGCGTAAATGAACGAAGTTCGAACGCCAAGTGAACTGTTGTCATCAACAGCGAAAATGCGATGAAAAACACAGGGAGAAGATTGTTATTTTTTAATTTTAATACTTAGTTACGTATTTTGTTGACATAATTAGATAGGTGGTACCTCCACTGGTTAAAAATTTTGGAGTATGGATACAGTCTAAGACAAAAACGAATAAGCGACGCAAATTGGTCACAAACTGATATTCATACAGATATCAACGGATAATGCAAAATTGTAAACTCAGTAGCCGGTAGATGAATGTGTGGCATTGCTGCGCAACTTCACTACGCTGGTGGCAAGGAGAGTAAACAGGGCTGCAGGGCATAAAATCTTTGCGAATGTCATCCCGTGTACTCAGTTGGACGATAACTATGCCTTGCAGACAGGACCTGAGGATTTGAATAGGAATGGTGCTGCTATTCGACTGTGTTGGCAGGAGTGGTTGACTCGTGGCCGAACAGATCGTCAAGAAGGAAGCTGTCGACCGAGAGAGAACGCAGAATGAGAGGACCGAGCGATCGGCAGAGAAGCACTCCGACCGCCGGAATCATGACTGTCATCGGCCCGACGTGCAACGGGTGCTCCAGTGACCGGAAGGACCATTACCAGGCGTCTCACGGAAAGCAGGATGAGCTCATGGAGCCCCTTAGGCAGACTTCTTTTGACCTCTGTACACCAACAAGCCCTTTTACAACAGTGTCGGGGATCTCAGTCGTGGGAATTGGTCTTCGTTGATGTGTCCCGCTGTGCAGCGACGACCAGCAGAAACGTGTCTGGTCCCTGGATGGAAGTGGACTACCAAACTGTCTGTCGCACGCCATACGGCTCGACAGCCAGGAGACATGGTCTAGGGTGTCATTTCATTTCATAGCAGGACCCCGTTGGTTGTCACCCGCCGCACTCTTACAATATTGCGATACATCGACGATATCTTACCCTGTATTTTGTTTCCCTTCATGATAAGCAATCCTGGGCTTACATTTCGACAAAATAACGGCTGCCCACACACGGCGAGAGTTTTTATTGGTTGTCTTCGTGCTTGGCAATCCCTTCGTTGGACAATAATATCGCCGGAACTCTCCCCATAGAGAACGTGTAGAGCTCATGGGCAGGACCCTAAAACCATCTCAGGCGTTTGAGGTCTTAACATGGTAATGGGACAGAATTTCGCACGACGTCCCCCAGCAGTACATCCACCAACTCTATCAGTCAGTATGAATTCGGGTAACTGCTTGCATAAGGGCCAGAGATTGTTGACTTTCTCAGTTTGTGAAGCTCTTTATCGTGAATAAATCTTTTTTTTCTGAAACTGAAATCATCTGTATATCTGCACATGTACTTCACATCCACAAATATCCCTTCTATTCGAAAAATTCCTTCTCCCAGGTAGTAAGCATTACGCTTACTACCTGAGCCCCCATCTTATTCTGTTACTCTCTCCTGTGAACGGGAACGCGTTATGCAGATCTTGGTGTCTCTCGAGTACATCTAGATAACCTGAAGATACCTAAATATGGCGAAACGCGTCGTTGAAAAATAAACATAAAAAAATTGCAACCAAGACTGTTTTTAACCAATACTGTTAAGCACTGGTTTGCTGTATGCCACATATGGATTGGAAGAAACTTCTTTCCTGCATTTGTGCAAACGTCTTAGGAAAGGAAAGGCTGCAGCTAACAAGTCGTCATCATCGACTGCTATCACTTTCAAATCATTTATGCAGTAGTGTGGAACGAATCCATATGACTAAACTGATTTTGGAACCACTATAAGCTAAATTCAGAATGACAGAAGATGGATCTGAATACAGCGTGTCTATGTATGCTTAATATTGCGTTGTGACAGACCCATAGAGTTTCTACGTAACTGCTCTTTTCCACGGTTCCATTTGAAAGCATTCGTAGAAGTGGTAACAGATTGTTACCATGCGAGTCGGCATCTGTTATATTCCAGGGATCCGGAAGTTACGTCATCGATGCTAATCGCAACTCGGTGGAAGTTGGCCAAAGGATCTGTCGCCGCATGAATCTGGACAGGTAAGTGTATTTTAAATAAACGTGTAACACTCAACGTGTGCGAGAAAACTGGAACACTCTTAACGACAACCGTCAGCCGCGGCTGGCTATAAGCAGAAGACTTACTCGGGCGTGCTTCGATGTTTGTCAGTAGAGCTAACTATCATCAGCTTGGTGTAACGTTCTGTAACAACTGGAGACTTGGAAGACTAGAGGTAGTCTTGAACTAGAAGGCTAGTGTCCAGGCGCCCGCCGCTTATCTGATCGTCCTGGTGATCTTCATCGGTCTGACAGCATCAATCGGCTGGTTACTACGCGTATCTCCCTTGGAGTAGACAACCGTACATAAAGCAAATACTAAAATTGAAGTTACGTAATAGGTACTCTTTGAACAACATGCTAAACTAGGTGAAATTAATACTGGTCATTACCAATAAGTTGTTATACACAAGATAATATTTTGTTTCTATTGTTACACCGTCGTCGCAAGAATTGAAGTATAGTTACATATGTCAGAGACAGAATAGCATTACCATTTTCGCTTCCTAATTACATTACCTAATCACGGTAGACCCTACGCTCTGGCATTTAGCTTCCATTACTTCTGAATGACAATTCTAGTTCCAGGTTGTAGGTGATACAGTATTTGTTATATAAACCGAAGTTTCACGAGTACATTTAATAGTTTTTATTTCATTTTGGTTTTTGTATTTAATTTTGGCGACACGCTTCGGAATCACAGTCCTATTCACAAGTGCTTATCATAGTAAACTGACAAAGTGTTGTGGGGGAATCTGGCATCATCATTGGCCACAGACTTTCTGAAGCTGAGCAAACGTCGGGGAAAAAGAAAGGCTGCAAAATAATATTCCACCAACACACTCGCTCGTTTGACGCAGAGGAACACTAATCGCATTGGAATAATAAGGAAGAAACCGACAATTTGACTGTGCCTAATTTTGGCACAGCCAACGACTGTGAATGTTCCCAATTCGACAGCTTGGCAGTGTATAGGAATGGGACATTGAAAATGGGACGCTGACCCCGAAACGTGTTACACAAAGAAGGTTATGTATAAGTAAATAAAACGTCAACAACAAACAACTGCTGTCTAACCTATATTTACAAAGCCAAAATTAAAACTCAATAGCGATGCCTAATGGCCGCGCTAATTTTTTCGTACGTTTCACTTCCAATGATGGTATTTTCCCATCGAGCACGAAAAATGACAATTAATTCCTACGAACAAGTGCAACCTATCTAACCACGGCAGCCTTCGCTAAATCACGCAAAAGGATGGTGAATGAAGCACAAAGACACGATATTGGAAAACACAAATTCGCGGCCTGAATTGAAAACTTCACGCTGCAGACATACGGAAACGGAATAACTGCAAGAGGAAAATACGTAATTTCACGTATTTAGCTGTTTATACGAAAATATTTATCCTCTAAGGCTGCTATTTTATCAAAGAGAAGTATTTTAACTGAGGTAACAAAGGACATGGGATATCTTCTAATATCGTGTCGGACCTCCTCTTGCCCGGCTTACTGCAACAACTCGACATGGTGTGGACTCAACAAGTAGTTAGAAGTCCCCTGCAGAAATACTGAGCCATACTGCCTCTACAGACATAAATAGTTTCGAAAGCACTGCTGGTGCAGGATTTTGTAAACAAACTGACTTGTCGACTATGTCCTATAAATGTTCGATTGGGTTCATGTGGGGCGATCTGGATGGCCAAATCATCCGCTCGGATTGTCCAGAATGTACTTCAAACCAATCGCGAAACATTGTGGGCCGGTGGCAGTTTTTGGGAACATCAATGTCTTCAAATGGTCTCCAAGTAGACAAACAGTATCATTTCCAGTCAATGATCGGTTCAGTTGGACCAGAGGACCCACTCCATACCATGTAAACACAGCCCACACCGTTACGGAACCACCTAGAGCTTTCATTGTGCCGTGTCGACAACTTGGGTCCATGGATTCGTAGGGTATGCGCAATACTCGAACACTACCATCAGCTCTTACCAATTGAAGTCGGGACTCATCTAACCAGGCCAGGGTTTCCCATTCGTCTAGGGCCCAACAGATATCGTTACGAGACCATGAGAGATGCCGCAGCCAATATCGTGCTGTTAGCAAAGACACTCGCGTCGGTTATCTGCTGCCATAGCCCATTGATTACTGCGGTCATTTCACGCAGTGATGCCTGTTTTTTAGGAGTGACAACTGTACGCAGACGCCACTGCGCCACGTCGTTAAGTGAAGGTCGTCTGCCACTGATTTTTGTCCATGGTGAGAGGTACTGCTTGAAATTTGGTATTCTCAGCACGCTATTGACAAGGCGGATGCCGGGATACTGGATTCCGTAAGTTTCAAAAACTGCAGGTCCCATGCATCCAACTAGCATTCAACAGTGTTAACTCCCGTCGTGCGGCGATAATCATCTTGGAAACTTTTTAATATGGTTATCTAAGTACAAATCACACATACGCCAAGCACTGTCCTTGTACACCTTGTTTAGGCGATACTACTTCCATCTCTGTATGTGCATATCGCTATCCCATCACTTTGACACCACAGTGTAAAAGTTACGGTAAACATATTTCGAAAACATTGTAATTTTTATACAATATTTCCATCTTATTATCAAGAACAAATGGTAGAAACACTACTGAAATCCCCTACTATACCCGCAGGACAGGACAGATAGTTTAATTTGTGGAAAGGGGCCAAAATGAGTGGCTGTCAGTTGAGCTCGAACATACTACTTTATTTATTTGACAAACATTACAAGAGTAAAGAAAACATTAAAATCAGAGCGAGCCAAACATATATTTTAGAACTTAATTCCCGGCTAAATGCGCAATTCAATCCCGCGCCTCAAGGGTAAAATAACTTCAATTTAAAATCGGCTGAAGACCAATAAGTTAAGACTCAAAAACATGAATTTGAATTTAAAAGGCAGAAGGCCTTATCTTTAAACATTTCTCTAAATTAGGCTGAAGGACCAAACAATCTCACACCTTAGGGACAAAACTAATTTAAATTCGACTGAATGCCAATAACTTAAGACTCAAAAATAGGAATTTGAATTTAAAAGGCAGAAAGCCTTATCTTTAAACATTTCTCTAAATTAGGCTGAAGGCGCAAACAATCTCACACCCTAAGGGAAAAACAACGTTGACTTAAAATCGGCTGAAGGCCAATAACTTAAGGCTCAAAACAGTAATTTGAATTATAAAAGGCAGAAGACCTTATCCTAATATTTCTTTAAATCAGACTGAAGGCCCAAACAATCTCACGCGTTAAGGAGAAAACAACTTTAATTTAAAATCGGCTAGAACCCATACATAAACAAACAACAAGGACAAATAAGAAAAGGCAGTACATCAAACGGTGCTCAAAAGTACCCAAGGGTCACCCTGGAATTCAAACACTAACGCTCACTTACAAGGGAATGGTCAGACTTGTCATGTCGAAACCTGTGTTGCTTTTTTTACCACTGTGAGTTAACATTGCAAGAAGTCTGTATGCAGAATTTTAGCTGCTGACATGACCTGGAAGTCTGTAAACAATTTTAGGAAGTAAGACATTATTGTCGCATGGTTTCCACGCTTTTAACTGCCTGACCTCTCTCGCTACGTTATACCAACGCCAAATTCTGAAATCGTGGGGAGGAAAATTGATAATGTACTACTGATTTAAGCTTGAGAATATTGTCACGGTGATAGACAGGAAATTGCAGTGATCTGCACACAATAATTTTCTCTGTTAGTTTTCTGTAAAATGCCTTCCACTGGCTGCAAAATTCTCTGTCTAAAGGCTGAATTACGTTGGTCGTGCCTGGTGGAATCTGAAACATCTCTACTTCTTTGTCAGGGTGGGCTCGAAATACAGCTTTTAATGAATCAGATCTTTTATGACCTGACCACGAACCTAGAAGGAGAAGAGATTTGTTCCCACAGAACGGAAGAAAAGCATGACGCATGAAAAGTGTAACGTTTTCGTTTCCCATTTTTCCAGACTTCGATGCGTCTACTACAAGACTGTTTGCGTAGAACATTGTTCTTTTGACACGTGGTCCAAAACGTCCAGTTGGTTCTTGAAGACACACATATATTTTAGGCAGCAATGAACCATCCAGACTAATTATGGGCATTATAGTATATGAATGGGTGAGTGCAGTCGTGGACTGTGCAATCGCCTCAATATGTTTTTCTCCTTTGAATGGCAGTGTTCTCTTCACACCAATTTCTTTTTGAAAAACTGACTGATCTGCATTGTACACGTATGATTCACTAAAACTAGCGATCTTATTTTTTGCATTCATAAGAAAAGCTTCTATCATTTCGATTTGTGTCACTTCATTTTCCGACCTGTTTCTCGATACAAATTTTGTTATTTTTCTTGCCACAATTTTATGTGATCCTTTGAAGCGACTAATCCAACTTTGAGAAACTGTAAATTCTTTAGCGCCTATCGCGTTGGCAATAACTAACGCCCAATCACGCAAAGTTGTATTGCTCACACCAAATGACTGTTGTCTGGCATCGGTAAATAACTGAAAAAGTCGCGCATTTATCTCCGTCGCAATTTCCAGTCGACTATTACGTCGTCGAGCGACTTGCTTTTCCCATCTATACAATTCACGTTCAAAACGGACAAAGCGATACTTATTTTGAACAGTACTGACACGTAGGCGTTTCTTACCACTTTCGTTCAACCAATACGTCACCGCTTTTTCTTTGATAAGGTAATTGTAGTTGCTGGTGTTACTTTCGGAGATAGTTGATGATGGTACGTGGCACTATCACGAGTGCAACTTTCGTCGGTGTCTTCGCCGTCTGTAGAGTCACAGTCTGCAATATCGAGTGTTCCAGTTGATTCTAGCCACATGTCTGCGCCATTTACATGCTTGTCTAGAAGTTTAACAACCATGTCGCACAACACATAGTCTTCACGCGTGTTTTCTGTTGATTGCTTCATTTGGCGTCTGTGGTATATCTCCATGGCAAGCAGCAAAACATTTACAGGGTTCGCCATCACCTGTGAGGGGAGATTGAATGTTCACCGTAAAGTAGCTTGCGGAGTATAGATGAACATGTATAGAACATCTTTCATATCTCTAACCAGTTTCAGGGCGGTATGTTTCGAAATACGTACCAGAAATTAAAAGGACGTGCATGCCACAGAAACGAATATTCGTTTCCCCTTTCCACCAAAACCTTGCAGCGATATTCCTCTTTAGTGAACGCCGCGATAAGATGGCCGCACATGCCGACCATGCGCACAACGCTCGCGACTCGCCATTTCCATGGGTGGCCAGCCGTCACTGCAAGCGCCAAGCAGGAAACAAAGCCATGTTCGTGATTTTTTTTAGGTGACTTCCAGTTCATGTCAGCAGCTACAATTTTGCATACGGACCTTTTGCACAGTTAAATAACAGTGCTAAAAAAATCAATACATGTTTCGGCATGACAAGTCTGACCATTCCCTTGTTAGGTGAGACAGGCAGTCAGCCCAACAATCCTCAATCCGACGGCAACCCAACCGACAGACAGTCAACGGACCATGTAACAGGATGTCTTCCACTCCACGCGAACAGCACACAACAGGGAGTTCAATGGAACATCGCAGAATGTAGCGGCTCCCACAACGAATTACACATTCAGCTGTCAAACTACACGCAGTGCTTGACAGCCACAATAAGGAAAATTCACTGCCTGACTTTACGTCAATGGCCAGGGTAGGTAACGTTAACGTTATCGGCCACAAGACAGAAGATTCCGCTGGTACACTTCAATTCAAAAATAATCAAGTTAAGTTAAACTCCACAGGAGGTCGGTTAGAATTTCGACAACTTGAAAACGCACGTTGTTGCTCGCGGGAATATCCCAACAGCCGACTACGAAATTCACGGCACAATGTGAACAGTTGGGGCTGGCTGGCAGATTAAGTAAAGACTCAACTTTCGTGTCCGGGATCGGTGAGCCACGGACCTCGTAGCAATGGGGACAGCAGCTCACACCCCGCCGGCGCGTGGACGCCGCCAGCGGCCCCGGCCAGACATGCGCCACGGACACTTCCCCACTGCTCCACGCCAACCGACCTACTCCCGCACACGGCACAGCCAGAAACTATAAGCGCGAGGCCAAACATAGTACAAGGGTGCTAATATTGATATACTCGCAGAGAGAGAGGATAACAGCCCAATCGTGAAAACTGTGGGAGACTAAACACAGAATAGCAACCACGGTTTAATGCGAAGCATAACACGAGCCAGCCACGGCTGAGCTACATCTACAAAAACATAGCCAAAACACAGTAACATCTTAAGTTACGGATTTGTTATGCCATCTTGCTTTGTGATGTGATGATGTTTGATTTGTAGGAGGCAGCGAGGTCATCAGCGTCCGTGCAAATTCCCAGTCTGTACACAGCCAATCTAGCCACTTTCACGAAAGATGATGGAATGATGAGGACAACACAAACACCCAGTCCCCTCGCAGAGAAAATCCGGAACCGGCCGGGAATCGAAACCGGCACCCCGTGATCCAGCGGTAGCAACACTAACCACTAGATCACTAGTGTCGTTCTTCGTGAGCCACTTTGTATGATGACAAGGTAGTCGAAACTGGTCAACTTTACTTACCAATGATTCTGTCCAATATAGAACACCAAGTCGTAAGACAATTGACTCCAATTATTGAATTTATCATCCCTGCGGACGTAGGGATATGGAAAGAAATTTCGCTAGCAGGATATTCACCCGACAGCTACAGCTATGGTCGACTTTTCTTTGTCCTTCTTCCTTTTCACTTTTCATTTACACAGTTATAAAATGCCCGCATCTCGTGGTCGTGCGGTAGCGTTCTCGCTTCCCACGCCCGGGTTCCCGGGTTCGATTCCCGGTGGGGTCAGGGATTTTCTCTGCCTCGTGATGGCTGGGTGCTGTGTGCTGTCCTTAGGTTAGTTAGGTTTAAGTAGTTCTAAGTTCTAGGGGACTGATGACCATAGATGTTAAGTCCCATAGTGCTCAGAGCCATTTTGAACAGTTATAGAACAGTGGATTTCAACAGCACATTTATAATTTATTACGGAGCTGAGTGGTATCTGCAGCAATTTTAATATTTTGTAACATGAATGGTCAACGCTTAGCGAGCGCAGTAAAGTGCGTCTCTTTCCACGTACGGGTGGTGACTGACTGTCCTGAGCACTCCAGCTGACAGCGTGTCAGTTGCAGTGAAACATGGTTTCTAAACTTTATTGGCGATCGTGAGTGAAGCTGCCTCATTTTCGCTGGTGACAGGACGACGGGGCATTTCCTGGGGAGTTAATGAAGTTTCCCCGTGAATTAACCACAAGCCTTAGGTGTGTGGCTTTCGACAGTTCCGTCAGGTAAGCGTGAATAATTCCGCGGTCTGCTCGCCAGTCGTGAATAATGCAGGCCAGACGTCGCGCCGTCCAGGGCGATGCGGGCCACTCACCTCCCCCCCCCCCCTCATCCCATTCCACTAACCCTACCTTCTCCCCTGTGAACTGCCCCTACCCTCTCTCTCACTCTCTCTCTCACCCGTTGCGGCTCGCCATGAGATACGATGCTTGTGATGGCCTTATTAAGAAACCTAGCCCCCTCCCCCCCCACCCCCCACCCGATGAACAAATTACGCTACACTGGAACCATGTACTACATGTTTAGCTGCATCAGTGTGTATGCTTGTGTGCGCTGAGATCTGCCAACGCTTTGCTGCTTCTTTTGATAGAACTAAAACACCCTTTCAGCTCATTGGTTTGTACAAGGTTGCACTTCCAAGACTTCACTTTAATCATTGAGAGGATTTTAGAGTGTGTAAAAAAATCAAAAACAGGAAATTACTTCACGTGCTTTCGCTTATTATCATTAAGTGAGTACACGATGACTGAGAAAGTATGGTGAACAGAACCACCTGGATCGCCAATTTAATTTCTTTGTTTATTGCGCCAGTTCGGCTACTCTCGTTATCAAACATAAAAACCAGTGAAATTGTGAAACAGAATTCATTGCAAATATTAAAAACTTCGCCTCATCGGAGCGTCAGTTTTTAGTTTAAGACCCAATTAGATACAAGTTTTGATAATGACACCGAACCCTATTTCAGAGATTCAAAGGTTTTTCAATCACTCATGATGGCAGTAACCGAAGTGGCGTAGAAATTTATTTAGCAGTCCACAAGGTTTTATTCAAAAATTTTTTGTTCATTATCATTCAACGCAAAACAAAATGTACGGCCCCACTTCAGTATGCTGTCATCTCAGTTTTTCCACCATACTGTTTGCTATAATCGAATCTCCTAAACTGTTGATCTCCTCACTCTAATTCTTCAGAACTCCCCAGCTTCTCCCGAAGAGGCAGCTTCGTTTGTTATGTTCACTGTGACGAGATTCTTAATGGCATCAAATAATCCATGTATAAGAATTACAAAATGTGTTATGTGTCAAATAAATTCTACGATTTCCTGTGACGCCGTAGGCGAATTTTCGGATTGAATTTTTACAAAGTGTTAAAAGTACATACTTATATACCAGGTATTGCAGAAATATGTACAGAATATTTGTGGGATGATGAGCTGGATATAGACGAACACGTTAAGCATGCGAATATTTGATATGTGACACACATTTACGACGGTCGGCGACCTCAAATAGACATCGCCCCTCCTAGTGATGCGATAACCGGCGGCATGTATCCTAAGCTTAGATGTTTTGTATCATTGGTTTTCTCTGTACTAGTTCCACATGTCCTCATTCGGTGCTGTGCGCCTAAAGTGAGTTGTCGCTGTGTACTTCGCTTCCACCTCCACTTAACTCGAAATCAAGTGTTTTACCCACCGTTGGTGGGGAGGCTTGCGTGCCTCAGCGATACAGATGGCCGTACCGTAGGTGCAACCAGAACGGAGGGGTATCTGTTGAGAGGCCAGACAAACGTGTGGTTCCTGAAGAAGGGCAGCAGCCTTTTTAGTAGTTGCAGGGGTAACAGTCTGGATGATTGACTTATCTGGCCTTGTAAGACTAACCAAAACGGCCCTGCTGTGCTGGTACTGCGAACGGCTGAAAGAAAGGGGAAACTACAGCCGTAATTTTTCCCGAGGGCATGCAGCTTTATTGTATGGTAAATGATGATCGCGTCCTCTTGGGTAAAATATTCCGAAGGTAAAATAGTCACCCATTCGGATCTCCGGGCGGGGACTACTAAAGAGTACGTCGTTATCAGGAGAAAGAAAACTGGCGTTCTACGGATCAAAGCGTGGAATGTCAGATATCTTAATCGGGCAGGTAGGAATTGGATAGGTTAAAGTTAGATATAGTGGGAATTAGTGATGTGCGGTGCCATGAGGAACAAGACTTTTGCTCAGGTGAATACAGGGTCATAATACAAAATCAAATAGGGGTAATGCAGAAGTAGGTTTAATAATGAATAAAAAAATAGGAGTGCGGGTAAGCTACTACAAACAGCATAGTGAACGCATTATTGTGGCTAAGATAGACACAAAGGCCACGCCTACTACAGTAGTACAAGTTTATATGCCAACTAGCTTGTAGATGATGAAGAAATTGATGAAATGTATGATGAGATAAAAGAAATTATTCAGATAGCGAAAGGAGACGAAAATTTAATAGTCATGGATGACTGGAATTCGAGAGTAGGAAAGGGGAGAGAAGGAAACATAGTAGGTGAATATGGATTGGGGGTAAGAAATGAAGAAGGAAGAATTTTGCACGGAGCATAATTTAATCATACCTAACACTTGGTTCAAGAATCATAAAAGAAGGTTGTACTCATGGAACAATCCTGGAGATACTAGAAGGTATCAGATAGATTATATAATGGTAAGACAGAGATTTAGGAACCAGGTTTAAATTGTAAGACATTTCCTGGTGCAGATGTGGACTCTGAACACAATCTATTGGTTATGAACTGTGGATTAAAACCGAAGAAACTGCAAAAAGGTGGGAATTTAAGGAGATGGGACCTGGATAAACTGACTAAACCAGAGGTTGTAGAGAGTTTCAAGGAGAGCATAAGGGAGCTATTGACAGGACTGTGGGAAAGATATACAGTAGAAGAAGAATGGGTAGCTCTGAGGGATGAATTAGTGAAGGCCGCAGAGGATCAAGTTGGTAAAAAGACGAGGGCTAATAGAAATCCTTGGGCAATAGAAGAAATATTGAATTTAATTGATGAAAGGAGAAAATATAAAAATGCAGTAAATGAAGCAGGCGTAAAGGAATACAAACTTCTAAAATTAGATCGACAGGAACTGCAAAACGGCTGAGCAGGGATGGCTAGAGGACAAATGTAAAATTAAAGAGACCTTTGGAGAAAAGAGAACCACTTGTATGAATATCAAGAGCTCAGATGGGAACCCATTCTAAGCAAAGAAGGGAAAGCAGAAAGATGGAAGGAGTATATAGAGGGTCTACGCAAGGGCGATGTAACTGAGGACAATATTATGGAAATGGAAGAGAATGTAGATGAAGACGAAATGGGAGATATGATACTGCGTGAAGAGTTCCACAGAGCACTGAAAGACCTGAGTCGAAACAAGGCCCCGGGACTAGACAACATTCCATTAGAACTATTGACGGCCTTGGAAGAGACAGTCCTGACAAAACTATACCATCTGGTGAACAATATGTATGAGACAGGCGAAATACCCTCAGGCTTCAAAAAGAATATAATAATTCCAATCCCAAAGAAAGCAGGTGTTGACAGATGTGAAAATTACCGAACTATCAGTTTAATGAGTCACAGCTGCAAAATACTAACACGAATTCTTTACAGACGAATGGAAAAACTGGTGGAAGCCTGCCTCGGGGAAGATCAGTTTGGATTCCGTAGAAATATTGGAACACGTGAGGCAATACTGACGTTACGACTTATCTTCGAAGAAAGATTACGGGAAGGCGAACCTACGTTTCTAGCATTTGTAGACTTAGAGAAAGCTTTTGACAATGTGACTGGAATACTCTCTTTCAACTTCTAAAGATGGCGGGGGTAAAATACAGGGAGCGAAAGGCTATTTACAATTTGTACAGACACCAGATGGCAGTTATAAGAGTCGAGGGGTATGAAAGGGATGCAGTGGTTGGGAAGGGAGTGAGACAGCGTTGTAGCCTCACCCCGATGTTATTCGATCTCTATATTGAGCAAGCAGTGAAAGAAACAAAAGAAAAATTCGGAGTTGGTATTAAAATCCATGGAGAAGAAATAAAAACTTTGAGGTTCGCCGATGACATTGTAATTCTGTCATAGACAGCAAAGGACTTGTAACAGCATTTGTACGGAATGGACAGTGTCTTGAAAGGAGGATATAAGATGAACATCAACAAAAGTAAACTGACGCTAAAGGAATGTAGTCGAATTAAGTCGGGGGATGCTGAGGGAATTAGATTGCGAAATGAGACATAGTAGTAAAGGAGTTTTGATATTTGGGGAGCTAAATAACTGATGATGGTCGATGTAGAGAGGATATAAAATGCAGACTGGCAATGACAAGGAAAGCGTTTCTGAAGAAGAGAAATTTTTTAACTTCAAGTATAGATTAAAGTGTCAGGAAGTCGTTTCTGAAAGTATTTGTATGGAGAATGCTGAACATTAGATGAATAGATCACATAACTAATGAGGAAGTATTGAATAGAACTGGGGAGAAGAGGAGTTTGTGGTACAACTTGACAAGAAGAAAGGACCGATTGGTATAAAATGTTCTGAGGCATCAAGGGATCACAAATTTCACATTGGAGGGCAGCGTAAAAATCGTAGAGGGAGACCAAGAGATGAATACACTAAGCATATTCAGAAGGATGTAGGTTGCAGTAAGTACTGGGAAATGAAGAAGCTTGCACAGGATAGGGTAGCATGGAGAGCTGCATCAAACCAGTCTCAGGACTGAAAACCACAACATCAACAATAACAGGGCTGTGTGTTATGCAACCATAGTATGCACTTGCGATTGTAAAAAGATTGTTTAGTCTATGATGTAATGTGTAGAACATGGAACATTACATGCGGAATGAACCTGCAGACATGCACTTGACCTATACTGCAGTAGAACTATGGAAGGAGCAAGGCGTTTGTATGCTGAAGGTCATTCAAACAGACGAATACCAAAGAACAGAATATTTGCTGCTGTGCATTGTCGTCTCCGTGAAACAGGCACGTTAGGGAGAGACTTCCATGCCCTTCGTCGACCACGGAGTGTACGCTGTCCCGGTTTCGAGGAACGAGCGCTACAGATGTTCGACAACAATCCTTCTGACAGTGACTCTCCGTTGCTCGATCTCTAAATGCTAGTTCTGGCAGTGTTTGGAGAAATTTGTGTCCTTAGAAGTCGTACAAACTACAGGATCTAGTGCCCACTGATTCTCCAGTTCAGAACGACTTTGCCCTATGGTCTCTGCAGGAAGGAATACTAACTCCCAACTTTGCGAACATCGTTCTATGGACTGCTGAAGATACTTTCACCCGCAAACGTATGTTCAACAGTCACAACTCCCATATACGGTCTCGTGAAAATCCTCGAGGTACAGCTGTTTACTATTTTCAGAAGCGAATTTCAATTAATGCTTCGGCTCGAATTAGCCACAACCAAGTAGTGAGGCTTTACATTCTTCCACACCATCACACTGGTCGTCTCTGCGGAGTATTTCTCGGCCACGTACAGGTCTTCTCGAACACGTGCCGCTTCATAGCAGCACACGAATGTTCTTCCAGCATGATGGGTCATGTTCCCATTTCACAAATCGAGTCAGAAAATTCTCGAACTGTGAGTACAATGGACGCTAGTTTGGAGATCCACAGACCTCAGACCACTCGGTTTCTACCTTTGGAGACACGTGAGGGGTCTTGTGTATCTAACTTCTTTAACCATTCTGGAAGAACTCATAGCTCCAATTTCTGTTGCTGCAGAAGACGTCCGAGAACAAGCCAATGAAACCCGCCGTCCCCCGTTTCGTCGTTCGACGCCTTGAGTTACTCCATCAAGTCAACGGCGTACACTTCGAGTATTTACTGCAGTAATCACAATGTACAGTCTTAGACATAAAAACTGACCGCCGGCCGGCCGCCACAGAGACTGTCCGAGTCGTTCACTTAAGGTGGCCAATAAAACTGACCGTCCCTGACAACTCTTAAGTCCGGCCATCTGCACAATCTGGCAACACTGTAAAATGCGGAAGTGTCAGGAGGAAGTGTTGTCAACTTCCGAGGTGATGTATATTGAGTGAGCCCGTGGTCTTGGGGTAATCGTCGTGCATTCTTAACTTAGAGTCGCATGTTCGCGTCCAACTCGTTTTTTTTTTTTACCCACCCGCAGTAACAAGTATTCCAGAAACAATCCCGTAGGACAGCTCATGGCTGCGTCGCGATCATAACAGCTTACGCTCGGGCGTTTCCTCGCGCTGCAGCGGCTACCGGCCACCGGCCAGACGCCACCCGCAGCCTGAATTCCGGCGCCGCCCATGTGAAGGCGGCGCCACGCTGTCAGTGTATGTATCAATGCCATTTTCGAATTTGAAGTTCTAGTTATCCTATTGCAGTTAGGCATTGGATTTTGCATACATGAAAATCATGAACTACAGTTAAGCATTGTAAAATTGAGTCGCAAGTAGAAAAAGGTGTAACATCTGCAACACAACCTTTACTTTTGGTGTAACAGAGGGGTGAATGTAGAGGAGGCAGCTAGAAAGATTTGAACTGTGTGTGGAGCGAGTGCTTTTGGGAAAAATACGCCAGAAAAAGATATTCTTGTTTCAACAATTCCACGTTAAGGAGGTCTCGACTACTGATATATGTGACAGATTACCATTTTACTATCATGCGACATTTGCATTCAACAGGCAAAGTTCAGAAGTCTGGTGTAGGAGTACTGCATGCTCTAATTCGAAACAATAAAAATCAACGGAGTGACTATTATTGAACGTCATCAGGTCGCTCATTGAGCATTCCTTTGCAGTACTGTTACTGGTGACGTGTTATGATGCCTTTATCGTTAACTTCCTAAGAAGAAACGAAAGGCTGAGCCCCACTAAAAGACGTAGACTAGAGCAAAAGGTAGAGTGAACATTTGATAGCTCCAACAGTGTGTTTTGGACTACGAATTCTGCCCCAAGGGGTGTGTGCAACACAGCTGGAATATGTTGTCAACAACTGAGACACCTTTCGGTCGCAGTGTCAGAAAATCGAGCAACAAAACTACATCACCTATGCTACTGCATGATAACTCACTCTGTTGATTTGATAAACAAAACTCTCCAGGAGATTGATAGGAAATTCGTCTCTCAGGCACGTGTAAAATTTAACGTTTCCCGATCTTCATCGATCAACCGTGAAGGCAATTCATTTCTAGACGAAAATACTCTTAAAACTACACTGGTTTAATGACATCGTTAGAACCAGTGGGTTTCTACAGGCGCAGAATTTGCAAACAACTTGAGCATTGTCAGATTGTTTTAGATATCGTGAAAGAAAATTCAGCTGCTAATTAATTTGTCTTTGATGATTACTGATGCGATTAGTAAACTAATGGAAAATGCAATTAAAATATTCACTGTACTAATACAAATTAAATTCAGCTTACTACAGAAACATCACAACGGCAGTCTATCTTAATAAAGCATTAAGAGTCTGTAAGACGATTGAGCCTATTTTAACACGAATTTGTTGGATATTACCGACTTTTGACTTCGAAAAGATCTGTATTTACTTCATTTCCAGAATCCTTCGCAAGTATTATGAAAATGTGTCATTTCATAGATAAGATTATGTATTCACAACAACAAAAAATATATCAGCAGAAAACAAAAGTGGCATTATGAATTTGGCAGTAGCGTAAGGTTTTCGCTCTGACACTAAAGGTTACTGTAAGTAGCAAGACGAAGTTTGCTCGAGCGCTGTCTTACGATTCCCTTATTGAGTTTGTATCTGCCAGCTTGTAGCTCTACTACACTGCCTTTCAGCGAGTCTAGAAAGGCGAACGACAGCAGCTTGCACCTTGTAGCCAAGCAAGTTACCTGAGAAATGGTATTTTCCTAATGAGGGAAGACATCCTTTTGTTGTTGAATTGTTGACAAATATCAGTCAGACGTGTGCCGTTGGTCTAAGCGTTTCAGATGATGGCTCTGAGCACTATGCGACTTAACTTCTGAGGTCATCAGTCGCCTAGAACTTAGAACTAATTAAACCTAACTAACCTAGGACATCACACACATCCATGCCCGAGGGAGGATTCGAACCTGCGACCGTAGCGGTCGCTCGGTTCCAGACTGTAGCGCCTAGAACCGCACGGTCACTCCTGCCGGCAAGCGTTTCAATGTGTTGAATTTGTACCAATGATTTTTCTACAGGTTTTTTCTGTCCCAAATAGAGTTGAAGTCTCCCATTAGTATTTTCACGTCATCTTGGTGAGTTTTGCTTATAGTATTTTCGAGTGTGTTCCAGAATGTTTCGACATTGTTGGTGTTTTTCTTATTTTCGATGTTGGTGGGGCCATGTGCGTTGATGAGTGTATACGTTTTACTGGTGCTCTGAATAAGCATAGTCATAAGTCGATTGTTGATGGGTGTGATTTCTTTGACAGAATTGATGATTGATCTGTGTTCGAGGAATGCCATGTCCAAGATTGGTACGCCTTTCGCTACCTATTGTTGCATTTTGCTCTTGAAGATGCAATGGTTTCCGTAATGCAAGGTTTCATTGTCAGTTAGTCGTGGTTCTTGAAGATGAATGAAGAGAGTTTTTTGTTGGTAGATTTATTATGTGAGATTATTTAGTTTTCCTATTTGGATCAATGTCTAGATGATTAGTTATAAAAAAAAGAGTTCTTATGTGTGTGAAATCTTGTGAGACTTAATTGCTAAGGTCATCAGTCCCTAAGCTTACACACTACGTAACCTAAATTATCCGAAGGACAAACACACACCCCCATGCCCGAGGGAAGACTCGAACCTCCGCCGGGACCAGCCGAACAGTGCATGACTGCAGCGCCTTAGACCGCTCGGCTAATCCCGCTGACATGCAGGGTCCATGGATTCATGAGGTTGTCTCCATACCGATACACGTCTATCCGCTCGATACAATTTGAAACGAGACTCGTCCGACCACGCAACACGTTTCCAGTCATCAACAGTCCATCGTCAGTGTTGACGGGACCAGGCGAGACGTAAAGGCACGCTGACACTTGTTTGTGGGCCAGAAACGAAATCCGCAGCAATTTACGGAAGGGTTGCGCTTCCGTCGTTGAATGATTCTCATCAGTCTTCGTTGGTCCCGTTCTTGCAGGATTTTTTCCGGCCGCTGCGATGTCGGAGATTTCATGTTTTAGCACATTCCTGGTATTCACGGTACATTGGTGAAATCGTCCCACGGGAAAATCGCTACCTCAGCGATGCTGTGTCCCACCGGTCGTGGGCCGACTATACTACCACGTTCAAACTCACATAAATCTTGCTAACCTGCCACTATATCAGCAGTAAACGATCTAACAACTGCGCCAGCACTTGTCTTATATACGCTTTGCCGACCACAGCGTCGTATTCTGTCTGTTTACGTATCTCTGTATTTAAATATGCATGCCGATACCAGTTTCTTTGGCGCTTCAGTGTATATACAATAACGGAAACTGCTGTGCCTTAAGATAACGGTACTTGAAGAATGTAGATAACCTTTGAATCTGCTTATCATTCGGTTTTACATATTAAACAAATTCTGATTTACTAGCGTGTTCTCTGTATGGCAAAGGCAAATAGTACACATGTGACATCCATCGTCTCATACAACTAATCCAGTATGCGCTTTCAAAAATTGCAACGAGTAAAATTTTTTTCTTTGCCGCTATTTCACCCCCCCCCCCTCCCCCTTACTTATATGGGTATTGAAGAGGGCTGTCAGTGGTGCAGGAGACACGTTCTTCAGCTAATTGACAAAACAAAAACAAATAAGACGAGAGAGAAAAAAAACATTAAATTTAAAACTTTGTAAAGGTGAAAAATAAGTTTTCGGATTATGAGAGATGACTTCTCGCATTGGTAGTTACAGTCAACATAAAAGGTAAAATGAAACACAGATAAGCGCACATTTCAAAAATGAGCCGTACGCGGCTCGTGTTCATGCCGTTTATTGTTTGTCATCTTCCCTTGCGGTGCTGCCGCCTCGTCTTCTTATTCCATTTACTGGCGTCACTAGCTCTCTGCCTTACCTGTCCGTGAGTAGCAGCAGCAGCGCTTATCGGTAAGTGCACTGTCGTACCGTCTCTGGAGCGACCGTCAGTATTTCCGAGTCGTCGTCTGTTGGAGTTCAGTCAGGGACAGAGCAGCACTGAAGTGAAGTTCAGTTGGGGACGGAGCAGCAAGCACATTCGTGGGGGGGGGGGGGGGGGGGGGGGCAGCAGCACTGAAGTGAAGTTCAGTCGGGGACGGAGCAGCAAGCACATTCGTGGGGGGGGGGGGGGGGGGCAGAGGCAGTGAAGTCGGGGATGGGCGCCAGTGAGGTGCAGATAGCCAGTGCTCGCCGACCGCTGGCGACACACATGAACTGTCCGATGGAAGGACGAGAGGGACGACCGTTGGTTGATCTTTCGGTAGGTCGTCTCATCGGGCGACGTGTATTTGGTCTTTGACTGTTTCTGGGCCTCGTCAGTTGGTCATCTTGCCAGACGTCGGTCGGTTCCTTCCTTGTGCAGAGATGTCGTCGCCGATAAGCAAGAGTTCATGGTTGGGTCCTAGCCAGTGTTCCCGGTTCGCCATGTCTCCGAATTCCAAACGGATATCGAGCTGAGTCGGGTTGCACCTGCAGTCAGCTTCGAATAGTCAAGACTCGCCCGACCGTTGCTCACACACGTAGGAACGATACAGGTTGGTCGTTCGGTCGGTCGTCTCATCGGACGACGTGTGGTTGGTCGCCGACCACTTGTGGAAACACTCTGTGTGTCGAGTTCATTCGTCCTTGTTGTCCCACAGTGATTGATTTTACTATGGTGTGAGTTCTTGTGCAAGTATGTTTACGTGGAATCGTGTGTAGCTTCTGTCATTTACACTGAGCAGATGAATGCTGTCTGCGTACTGGTCAGTCTATCAGTTGAAATAGAGCAGCATGTGTTGCTGGGGGAAGGGAATTGATGGAATTGATTAGGTTGTTGGTTGGTTCTTCAACGGTCTAACTGTTGTTAGTGTTTCCTGCCCCGGCCGTACCTTGGAACACTTTTGAGCACCACTGTTGTTGTTGTTTGTGATTATCATTTTTTTGGTCGCAGGTACTGAGCCAGGCCTTCAGCCGTGTATTAATATTACCTGTTTCATTTTAGTATCTGGCCTCCAGCCGAACTTCATATCAACTTTAAGATTAGGCCTTCAGCCGTGTTTCATTTAAAATTCTTATTGCTCTGTATTTAGGCATTTAGTCGCTTTTGTTTCAGAATCTGTGGCTTTAATATGCAAATCCTTGTGTTAAGGGTTTTCTTTAATTATCTTGAATTCTTGAATCGGCCTTCAGCCATGTTCTGTAAATGTTTATCTTAAGGTTGTATTTAATTAGTCTTGAGTAATTGTTTGCGCCTTCAGCCGACAAGGTACTTCAAGTTTTCTTAAGATGTTTTTATGTCGTACTGTGTAAAAGTTTATCTTTAAAGCTTGTCCATTATTATGTAAAGAAAATTTTTTTATTGGGCTTTAAGCCGAAGAATTAACTTGAATTTTCCTTAAAATGGCCTTTAGCCGGAATTTGTAAATGCTTGGCTTTTAAAGAATTTCCTTAGCTGATCTGATATATTATTTTGGCCTTTAGCCAAGAACATATTGTAATTCTGCTTAAGTTATGCCTTCAGCCGCTACCCTAAATCCTGGTGTTTTAAAGGCAATGGTTCAAACTTATTCTGGAGAAGTTTCTTGGGCCCTCAGCCGTGAGTTTATCTTTGTTGTTTTAAAGAGAAAACTGTGCATTAGTTTGAGCAATAAAATTGTGTGTGTTCTTGTACAACCAACAGTAGTTGACCTTGGCCCCTTTCCACAACCTGATCCGCTCTGTCCTGCGAGACCATAGTTTGTAAAATATGTGTCGAAACACTGACATTTAAAAGAAACACTTTCCTGTCACTAGAAACAGGAAGAACCTGCCTTGGGATAGGTGTCAGTTGGTGAAGCGGTAATGGGTGGCTAGTGAGGAGGGTAGGAATGTGGTGGTATAACGATGGACGGCTGATGCACAGCAGCGATGGGGTAGGACGGACTGTTGGGACACAAGAGAGATTGGACTAGAAGGGGGAATTGGTGACGCTCATGGTTGTTGGGAACAGGAAGTTGAGGATTAAATGATAGAAGGGGCAAATAGAGGAGGGGAGGGAGAGGAGCTCTGGTAAGGAGGGTTGGGTGGGGTGGACCTATAGCTGGTAGGATGGGTAAATTTCGGGCTGAAGTTCATGGTCTGGGCGGGGGAGACTGTTGAAGTTTCGATTTGAGAGCATGTAGAGAATGCGTATGTGAGGCAGCATGTTAGAACTGGAAAGCTGAGAAGAAACAATTGGATTATTGATGTCGAGTTTGTGGATATAGCATGTTACGCATAGAAAGTTGAGAGGATACAATTGGATTATTGGTGTCGAGTTTGTGGATTTAGCATATTAGGATTGGAAAGTTGAGAGGAAACAATTTGGATTATTGGTAATCGTTACACTGTTATTAAAATAAAAGATTGTGCGTAGTAGGCACTCGAACACGCAAGAAATTACAAAAATAATCTAGTAACTTCACCGGTATCTGCCAATAAATAAGTCACTCCTGCTGGAATCTCCTAAAAATATACAACAAACGATCGGTGTACTCGCTTTCTTAGCAGCAGGAACACGAGGTACTCTGTACTGACTGTCTATCCGACACTGGTTATATGCATATATTCACGTCCAATTGTATACGCACGGCCGGGCAATTTTTATTGCCCCACCCCGTAGTATCCAGCGGAAATTTCACATTTTGATCGAAAACTTGTAAAGTAATTGTTCTGGTGTAACCAGAAGTTCTAGAACGAAGATGCGGAACCCAAGAGCAGAGAAGCCGGCGAAGAAAAGTCGGCCAATGTTGCGCGGAATTGGACCGCGACACGCCAAGAGCGACACCTGGAAGAAGGGAGCATAAACGCCGCTCTTGCTAGCCCAGGCCACTCAGATGGCCCGAGTCTGCAACTGACGTTAGTGGTACTCTATCACATTGTCGTGATCCGTATCATCAGCTTACTAGGACTTTGTGTACAGCAAGAATTTCACTGTTTTCGTGTCCCCTCTCGCCAGCGACATTTGCTGTATCTCCAAAGTTAAGTATTACCAGTTGCTTTATAGAAATAAAACTACTAATGTTATTTGCTTTAACTGTTGTATTGTATTCCGAGAACGCTGCATCCCTTATTCGGGCGGCTCCACACAGTCGGAGGTTCGAGTCCTCCCTCGAGCATGGGTGTGTGTGTTGTCCTTAGCGTAAGTTAGGTTAAGTTAGATTGATTGGTGTGTATGCCTAGGGACCGATGACCTCAGCAGTTTGGTCCCATAGTCCTTACCACAAATTTCCAATTTGCACCCCTCAGGAACACTATTAGCGACGAGTGGGCAAGACCCCACACTATCGAATAATTTTAGGTTGTTGCTTGGAATCTTCTACGGGGAACTGTTAGGCTTTGAATCTTGGCTCGGTGCACGATGTGATTTTCGTCTCTTTGGAGACAGCTGATGTGACTTTTCGAAGGCAAAGGTTTCCTATGCGCTTAGCGCGATTTCGCTTTCACTTTTATAGATTTCTGCTAGGAAGAGCACCTGCGAAGTCCGTTAATGAAATCGTATACACTGAGGTAACAAAAGTCATGGGACAGCGATACGTACATATGCGGATGGCGGTAGCGTCGTGTACACAAAACATAAAAGGACAATACATTGTCTCAGCAGTCGCTTGTACTCAGGTGATTTATGTGACAGGATTTCCGACGTGATTATGACAGCACGATGAGAATTAACCGACTCAGAACATGGAATGGTGGTTAGTGCTACACGCACGGGTCATTCCATTTTGGAAATCGTTAGAGAATTCAGTATTTTGAGATCCAAAGTGACAAGGCCGTGCCGACACCACCAATTTTTAGGCTTTATCTTAACGAAAGAGAGCAGCGGCCTTTGCGTAGGGTAGTCAGTGCTAGCGGACAGGAAACACTACGTGAAATAAGACAGAAATCGATATGGGGCGTAAGACAAACGTATCCATTAAGGTTTGCTATGGCAGCCAACAGACGACATCGCATGCAGCCCCTCTTCTGGACTCGTGTCCATATAGGTTGGACTCTGGACGACTGGAGAATGCTGGCCTGGTCAGATGAGTCCCGATTTCAGTTTGGTAAGAGCTCACTGCAGTGTTCGAGTGTGGCGCAGATCCCACGAAGCCACCGACCCAAGTTGTGAACAGGGCACTGTGCGAGCTGGCGGTGGCTCCATAAAGGAGTGGGCTCTATTTACAGGGTGTTTCAAAAATGACCGGTATATTTGAAACGGCAATAAAAACTAAACGAGTAGCGATAGAAATACACCGTTTGTTGCAATATGCTTGGGACAACAGTACATTTTCAGGCGGACAAACTTTCGAAATTACAGTAGTTACAATTTTCAACAACAGATGGCGCTGCAAGTGATGTGAAAGATATAGAAGACAACGCAGTCTGTGGGTGCGCCATTCTGTACGTCGTCTTTCTGCTGTAAGCGTGTGCTGTTCACAACGTGCAAGTGTGCTGTGGACAACGTGGTTTATTCCTTAGTACAGAGGATTTTTCTGGTGTTGGAATTCCACCGCCTAGAACACAGTGTTGTTGCAACAAGACGAAGTTTTCAACGGAGGTTTAATGTAACCAAAGGACCGAAAAGCGATACAATAAAGGATCTGTTTGAAAAATTTCAACGGACTCGGAACGTGACGGATGAACGTGCTGGAAAGGTAGGGCGACCGCTTACGGCAACCACAGAGGGCAACGCGCAGCTAGTGCAGCAGGTGATCCGACAGCGGCCTCGGGTTTCCGTTCGCCTTGTTGCAGCTGCGGTTCAAATGACGCCAACGTCTACGTATCGTCTCATGCGCCAGAGTTTACACCTCTATCCATACAAAATTCAAACGCGGCAACCCCTCAGCGCCGCTACCATTGCTGCACGAGAGACATTCGCTAACGATATAGTGCACAGGATTGATGACGGCGATATGCATGTTGGCAGCATTTGGTTTACTGACGAAGCTTATTTTTACCTGGACGGCTTCGTCAATAAACAGAACTGGCGCATATGGAGAACCGAAAAGCCCCATGTTGCAGTCCCATCGTCCCTGCATCCTCAAAAAGTACTGGTCTGGGCCGCCATTTCTCCCAAAGGAATCATTGGCCCATTTTTCAGATCCGAAACGATTACTGCATCACGCTATCTGGACATTCTTCGTGAATTTGTGGCGGTACAAACTGCCTTAGACGACACTGCGTACACCTCGTGGTTTATGCAAGATGGTGCCCGGCCACATCGCACGGCCGACGTCTTTAATTCCCTGAATGAATATTTCGATGATCGTGTGATTGCTTTGGGCTATCCGAAACATACAGGAGGCGGCGTGGATTGGCCTCCCTATTCGCCAGACATGAACCCCTGTGACTTCTTTCTGTGGGGACACTTCAAAGACCAGCTGTACCGCCAGAATCCAGAAACAATTGAACAGCTGAAGCAGTACATTTCATCTGCATGTGAAGCCATTCCGCCAGATACGATGTCAAAGGTTTCAGGTAATTTCATTCAGAGACTACGCCATATTATTGCTACGCATGGTGGATATGTGGAAAATATCGTACTATAGAGTTTCCCAGACCGCAGCGCCATCTGTTGTTGACAATTGTAACTACTGTAATTTCGAAAGTTTGTCTGCCTGAAAATGTACTGTTGTCCCAAGCATATTGCAACAAACGGTGTATTTCTATCGCTGCTCGTTTAGTTTGTATTGCCGTTTCAAATATACCGGTCATTTTTGAAACACCCTGTATATGGAATGGACCGTATCTTCAGTTACGTTCTGCTTCTTGGAGACCATTTGAATTCACTTCATATTCTGAAGCAACGACTCAGTTTTTATGGATTAAAATTTGCCATGTCACTGGGCCACAATTGTTCACGATTGATTTGATGAAAATTCTGAACACTTTGAGCGAATTATTTGGCCGCCCAGTTCTTCCGACATGAATCCCATCGAACATTTATAGGACATAATCGGAAGGTCATTTCGTGCACAATATCACACACCGGCTACACTTTTTGCATATTGTACGGCTGTAGAGGCAGCATAGCTCAATATTTCTATGAGGGATTTCCAACGACTTGTTCAGCCCACGCCACGTCGAGATGCTGCTCTACGCCGTTCAGGAGGAGGTCCGATACGATATTAGGAATTATCCCATTATTTTTGTCAGCTCAGTGTATATTCCCATTTTCTACATTTGAAGTCTACATGGAACTCAAATCATTTAACAGTTATTATGTGTTATTCTGTGTGTGTCCGATTTTATGACAACCTCGTTATTCTGTTTGGCGGTAAAAGCAATTTTTACAGCGGTGAGTTATGAGGCACTTGGCACATGACTTCAGGCGCTGGATGGCTATTGTAGCAGCTCGATAGCGTTGACAACTGTTCGCCCTCTCCACGCTGAGCAATAGGAACTGTTCGCGACTGGACGGGCCACTGTAAAAGACAGATGCAACTGCAGGCTCGTGAAGATCTAACTCCGCTTCCCTAGCACCTGTGAACTGTAGTAAGTCTCAGACGGGGGATGCGATCCTTTAAGATTTCTATCCTCATTACAATGTGTGCTATATTCTTGACAATGGCATTTCGTCCCTAAATGATGTCTCGCAAGTAGAGCTAAGTCAGTCTCACCTTTATGATCTGTAATCGTTCTTTAATTTTACTTGTAGGTTGGTAATACGTTCTGAAAACTTTGGAACGAGCAGCAACCACAAATACTTGAGATTCATAATTTACTCACTAGATCAACGTATGACAAATTCTGCGAATCAACTTGTGGAAACAATTATCTACAGAGTCTAAAGAATCTCCTAACCAGCATAAGAAAATTGAAAGACGAGATTCACTGTGAGTGTTGAGTGCTGAGAAGTGCTGCTCGAGCTGCGCCTTATGTTCCCTCCATTCTTCAACTTTAGCCTCAAGTGCACAAAACGGTGGAGGCGGCACTGTACCTTCGTAATTCTGACATTCACTAATAGCTTCCGCAGCTTTCCTGCCTTTTTTTCTTTTTTTTGTGCTTGAAGCAGTTGTGTGGTATAGGTTGTGGCGTTTATGCCACGTCTCCACCTATATTTCATTACACTTTTTTTTAACATTCAGGATGGGAATATTCGTGGCGCGTAGGGTAACGAGAAGCGTGCACATCACGTGACGTGACTGATGGTCTCTGAATGTGAGAATGGTAGAATGGGTAAGAGGCGTATCGTGCTGGAACCTGTACAAAAGCAGGGTTTTACCTGCCACGGTTGGCGCGGATGGTAACCTCGAAGAAGGATATATGCGAAAATGGGTGCATGCTTTGAGGCGTGATTGTGGCGAAGAAAACGTCGTTTGACAGATGTTAATGTCAGTAGGATGCAACTACCCTGATACATGCCTTGTACTTGGCATCCCTAACTGGGGAAATAGCCAGTAAATGGTGTGTTATAGACATGGCAGAAAACGTTCTTGCAATTGTTAAAGTTATGAAGTTGAAATAATGCGTGAACTTTGAAAAACAGTGATCAGGCAGTGGTTGATTGAAGTCGAAGGCATTTTGAACAGTGCGTAGGAGAACAGTGAATTTTATTCTCGTTGTTGATTATAATACGTTATTAAAAGTGACTTTGAAAATTTCATGTGACTATTGATTATGTGTAGTTTTATCCATTATGAACAATGAACACTCGGACATAAAGTTATTTTATAACTGTGGTTACGAAACGGGTTATGTTAACGGAGATTACAGAAAATAGTTTTAAATGGTGTAGAAAACTTTGGGAAATGGAGTAATGATATTTTAAGAAGCTTTTCAAAGAGTTGAAGTGAGTGCGGTGAATATTCGATGAAAGAACATGTTAGATTAAGGTGCTATGTGTAGTTGTTTATTGCCTCAATATTAACCTGGTGACGGTGTGTACTGTGCAGGTGGAGCTGGGAGAGTGCAGGTGACGTAATCATCTGAGGATGTTACCGACTTGTAGCGCAGAAACAGCAGGGACACGGTACTGGCGACTGGACGTAGTTCAGCCGGCGAAGCGAATCGGCGGAAGCGTCTTAGAACATGCGGCGTCCGCGACATGAGGCGGGCCGTAAGCGAGACTTCACGTGCGGAGGTCGGCAGGGATGTGCTACTGTCAACGGACTGCAGTAGGAGAGGACTGGCATATTGGACTGCAGTTCCATGACAGTGTAGGGCCGGCACCTGACTTGGCCGTGATTAATATAAGTTGTGCTTACACTCTTGTTAAAGAACGGAATTTTTGCGATAGTTTTAGGAGAAGGTAGCCTTTAGGACTTACAATTCTGTGTTTTGTGAATTGCTCCCCTAACAAATAAGGAAAGACGAGTTGCATTCATGATAATGTGGTTGGCGAAATTACCATTCAGGTACACTTTAGTAAAAATGAAAACAACATTAATGAGTTAATAACCAGTGAAAATGAGTTAATGTACGAATCTAAAAGTATAATAACATTTGTTTTTTAAATAACTAGCATTTTATTCAAGAACGAACTTTCAACGCAATTCTGATGATACGTCACTTTGGTACTTTAAATAATAGTTGTTTATTTAATAAGTGGATGGTGGTTCTTACAGATGACGTAAGACGAGTAATGTTAATAAGAATATGGATAATGAGATTCGCACAAAGGGAAATGTAGTCAATGTACATAGCAATTTTACTATGATAGCTAATGAAAAATGTGGAATGACAGCTAAAATTAGTAAATTATATGACTAATGTTTGTATTGTTTATGTATGCTGTATGTGTCAAAATGTTTGACGGTAGTTAAGAATGATTGCCAGAACACCTAAACCACACAAGAAACTTGTGAATCAACTGATGACTCTGCCATTAGCCACCCAAAATAAAACAATGGACATGATTTGAAGGAGTCGTGAGAGCTGAATATAAAAATTATTGTTTTGATGTTTTCGAAAGGAAAGAAAGAACAAAAAGAGCTTCTTAATCAAAATGTTCAACTGTGTGTAAAATCTTATGGGACTTAACTGCTAAGGTCATGAGTCCCTAAGCTTACACACTACCTAACCTAAATTATCCTAAGGAAAAACACACGCACCCATGCCCGAGGGAGGACTCGAACCTCCGCCGGGACCAGCCGCACAGTCCATGACTGCAACGCCCCCTAGCTCGCATCTCGTGGTCGTGCGGTAGCGTTCTCGCTTTCCACGCCCGGGTTCCCGGGTTCGATTCCCGGCGGGGTCAGGGATTTTCTCTGCCTCGTGATGGCTGGGTGTTGTGTGCTGTCCTTAGGTTAGTTAGGTTTAAGTAGTTCTAAGTTCTAGAGGACTGATGACCATAGATGTTAAGTCCCATAGTGCTCAGAGCCATTTGAACCATTTTTTGCAACGCCCCAGACCGCTCGGCTAAGCCCGCGCGGCAGCTTTTTAATCAATTGTAATATTGTCCTATGAGAGCCATATTTTTCATACAGTGTAATTAGTTATGTGTATATGTTACAGTATTTCGTCAGTAGAGACTATCGCCTTAGAATGCAATGTTGAAATACTGAAAGGAAAACTACAGGAACAATTATGTGACAGTGCACATGAGGTTTTGGTAAGGTTATAACTTGTGAACTTGTGAAGAAACATTTCTCTTTGGGGGACATGAGGCGTACATGCCACATCTCCACTTACATTTCGTTACATTTTATCCATCATAGGAAGATTTATGTCGTTGTGAGGTAGCGAGAAGCGTACACCTGACGTCGCGTGACAGGTGATCTCAGAGCATGAGAAAGGTGACATGGTTAAGAGCCGTAGCACATGCTGTAACCTAAACAGACAGCACGGATTCTTGTGGGACGTTTGGCGCGAAGGAGCATAACTTTCATCACTTATATTTATTGTCTGAGTATTAATATACATCTTCAACGGTGCTGTCGACGTTACTAGCATTGATGGCTTGTTAATAGTGATTTCAATAACTTTCAGTCCACAATTAAAAACTAACTAGAATTTTCAGTTAATGTTGATGGTCATTGTTGAAAATTATGAACCAATCAACGGTGCGCTCTGAGGGGTAGACCACGACTTGTTAAGATAGCTCACTATGAGTCTACGAGCCGCTTCTGTGGACGTAATACATACTTCAATGTGTGAATTCGATTTGAAGTAAAAACTAATCGAATTGTTTAAATTTTCCTCAAAAAAACATTTATGTCTTATGGCATGTGAACTATGATATAGCATGAAGCATTTTGTTGTGACTTTTGCTCTGCTCTAAAGATAACTTGTGTCCAGAAACGTTACCATGGCTATTGATACTATTCTCGCTCTTGAATCTTTTTCTTGATTTTATGGTTCTGAAAATAGAAATAAAATCAGTCGCCATCCATATGTTCCGTAACATTATAATAGCTCTAACATATTTCCCAGTTGCCATCGCATCATGCACTGTTTACTGCGTGCTCGATGAAGCCAGCGGCCAGCGGAGAAGACCACAAGATATCTCTAAACGACGTGACGGAAACAAGTTGCATCCAGTAGTGTTACGGAAAGTTAGCGTGGATCTTGTTTACTGCAATGCTCCGTGTTTGCAGAACCTCGCACATCTTTTTGTAGGAAGAGCTATATTCAAGAACATGCCGTGTTGTATTTGGAGGCCACACTTTGCGATTTCGGGAGCTACAGCTGATGTTCCCACATGAGTGCTTTACATAGTCGTTAGCTCATTGACGACTCTCAAACCAAACAAGCATCGTGATTGATTTCCACTAAGTGCCACATTTAGACAAGGGTTCAGCGACATTAAAAAATGGAAAGTGTACTGTAGCGAAAGTAGATGAGCATCAGGTGTGCCACAGAACAAGGAAAAAAAAAGAAAAACTATTCTTTAAAGTATGGCGGTCCAAACTGAAGAGAAAAGAATATTTAAATGTTGGTTTACTCATGTTAAGCTCGAACGGGCGATCTGTGGTGATTACTTAGGGGAAGAAGAACAGCCGAGATCTCTATAAAATTTTCTGTTGTAGTTAGCCGGTTTTGGTAAAACTAAGTTACCAGCTATAGCTCTTCATAAAGGTTATTACAAACATCTTGTGTCAGCTACACACAAAATTTTTCCTCTGAATTTTCTGGCACATAAAACATGAAATGAACTACTGTTGGTACGTCAAAATTTAAATTATTACGTACATCACAAATAGACAAAATATCGTTCGCATACCACGATATGTAATGCCTACCAGGGTGACACAAGTTAATCCGAAGACGGTAACTTAGTTTTACTGAAACCGGTTATCTATAATAAAGTTTTTTTTATAGCGATCACAGCTAAGACATTCTTCTTCTCCTAAATAATTAAATGCTTCTTCCGAATTCTCAACAAAAGAAAATCATTAGTTATGGCAATCAGACTCTATTGATAGATTTCCGAAAATAATATTCTTTACGAGTGCATTTCTGGTCAAAGAAGTCTACTAGAGTCAAACATAGGCCACAATTTGAGGAAGCGATTTCTGAGGAAATAGGGTATAAACCCAGCATTTTAGGTAGTGGATCATGGACTGTGGGAAAATCGGAACAGAAGAGAACCGAAGCATTTGAGATGTGGTGCTACAGACGAACATTGAAAATTAGGTGGACTGATAAGGTAAGGAAAGAGGAGGTTTCCCGCAAAATCGGTGAGGAAGGGAATCTGTGGAAAACACTGACAAGAAGAAGGGTCAGGGTTATACGACATGTGTTGACATATCGCAGAATAACTCCCATGCTAATAGAGGGAGTGGTAGAAAGTAAAAACTGTTTGGGAAGACAGAGACTGGAATACACACCACACATAATTGAGGACGTAAGGTGAAAGTGCTGCTCTGAGACACGAAGGTTAGCGCAGGATAGGAATTCGTAACTGCCAGCATAAAACCTTTGGTAAGACTCATTACTGAAAAATAAACACAAGTACAAGAAGTAGGAAGAAGCGAAGTATAATTTCCATTCGATAGCCATATCGTACACTTGCCTTGATAATTTTACTTCGACAAAAAAATGCATGAGCTCGTTGTTAAACGTTTATTCTCTCTAACTCAGTTTCATTTAAGTGACTTTTTCTGATGCATCTGCTTTCCCGTTCTGTTTGCTAGTTCTGTGAATAGTTTTAGGTTTAGGTACAAAACTTCCTCTTCACCACCTTAATTTGGACCTGACTGAGATCGAAATGGAGAATGATAGTGTATCATTACCAGTTTCATTCGTACCAAAGAAGTGAATGATTATTTGATTAGTTACTCTGTCCAGTATTTGAAATAAAAGCTTCGCAGAAGATGAAATTTTGCTAGAAATAGCACTGATCTAAAATCATTTACTCCTCAAAATAAAGATATACTCTCACTCGAATAAAACGTATGCTGTTAAAATACTTTGGATAAATTTAGTTTAAAATTTTGTGAGTTTTGTGATACAGATTTTGTTAGGTTGCATTATAATAGCTCTTTTAAAGAGTGCAAATAATATTCACCTGTGTTTTACTCATCAAGGTTAGAGAAGCTCCCACAGAACGGCCGTTGGCACCTACTACGACTGGGACTTAAAAATACACACATCAAAGAAAGTTTTGCATCACCTCCGTTCCGAGAGTTGCGGAACATGTACAGAAAATCTGAACAGAGATCAAAACAAACATCATTTCCATTTTAATTGCTCATGAAAACCACATACTGCATCTTGTACCACCAACCAGCGAGAGCTTAAGAGGTGGTGCTCCAGATTACTGTACACACCGGTACCCCTAATACCCAGAAGCACCTCATCTTGCATTGACACATGCCTGTATTCGTCGTAGCATACTATCGTCAAGTTCATCAAGGCACTGTTGAGCCAGATTGTCCCACTCCTCAACGGCGACTCGGCGTAGATCCCTCAGAGTGGTTGCTGGGTCCATAAACAGTCCTTTTCAGTGTATCGCAGGCATGTTCGATAGGGTTCATTTCTGGAGAACATGCAGACCACTCTAGTCGAGCGATGTCGTTATCCTGAAGGAAGTCATTCACAAGATGTGTGAATTGTCGTCCATGAAGACGAATGCCTCGCCAATATGCTGCCGATATGGTTGCACTATCGATCGGAGAATGGCATTCACGTATAGTACAGCCGTTTCGGCGCCTTCCATGACCATCAGCGGCGTACGTCGACCCCACATAATGCCACGGCAAAGCAGCAGGGAACCTCCACATCTCTGCAATCGCAGGACAGTGTCTCTAGCCCGCAGCTCGTGGTCGTGCGGTAGCGTTCTCGCTTCCCGCGCCCGGGTTCCCGGGTTCGATTCCCGGCGGGGTCAGGGATCTTCTCTGCCTCGTGATGGCTGGGTGTTGTGTGATGTCCTTAGGTTAGTAAGGTTTAAGTAGTTCTAAGTTCTAGGGGACTGATGACCATAGGTGTTAAGTCCCATAGTGCTCAGAGCCATTTGAACCATTTTTGACAGCGTGTCTAAGGCGTTCAGCCTGACCGGGTTGCCTCCAAACACGTCTCCGACGATTGTCTGGTTGATGGCGTATGTGACACTCATCGGTGAAGAGAATGTGATGCCAATCCTGAGCGGTCCATTCGGCATGTTGTTGGGCCCATCTGTACAGCGCTGCATGGTATTGTGGTTCCAAAGATGACCTCACCATGGACGCCGGAAGTGAAGTTGCGCATCATGCAGCCTATTTCATACAATTTGAGTTGTAACATGACCACGAAAAGCATTATTCAACATGGTGCCGTTGCTGTCAGGGTTTCTCCGAACCATAATCCGTAGATGGCGGTCATCCACTGCAGTAGTAGCCTTTGGGCGGCCTAAGCGAGGCATGTTATCGTCAGTTGTCTCTCTGTATCTCGTCCGTGTCCGAACAATATCGCTTTGGTTCACTCCGAGATACCTGGACACTTCCCTGGCACAAAGTAACAATGCGGACGCGATCAAAAAAAAAAAAGGGTTCAAATGGCTCTGAGCACTATGGGACTCAACATCTTACGTCATAAGTCCCCTAGAACATAGAACTACTTAAACCTAACTAACCTAAGGACATCACACACACCCATGCCCGAGGCAGGATTCGAACCTGCGACTGTAACAGTCCCGCGGTTCCGGACTGCAGCGCCAGAACCGCTAGACCACCGCGGCCGGCCGCGGACGCGATCGAACCGCGGTATTGACGGTCTAAGCATGGTTGAACTACAGACAACACGAGCCGTGTACCTCCTTCCTGGTGGAATGACTGGAACTTATCGGCTGTCGGAACCCCTCCGTCTAATAGGCGATGCTCGTTCATGATTGTTTACATATGTGGAAGGGTTTAGTGAGATCTCTGAACAGCCAAAGAGACTGTCTCTGTGATACAATACCCATAGTCAACTTCTATCTTCAGGAGTTCTGGGAACCATGGTGATGCAAAACTTTTTTGATGTGTGTATATTGGCCAGATGCAGAAACGCACTCTGATTCAACGAGTCACGACCGGGCTCTTTGACTGTGAGCTACTTGCACAGCGATATAAGACTTGCTTCAGTCCGCATGTAGCGCAGGCGATCAAATCACTACATATTTAACGATCGTTGTCGACATTCTGTCTTCCGTGTAGAATGTTTAAGTGGTGTTCATTTTCAACGTTCTGTATATTACGCCTCACTGGTAAGATAAAACGTTGCCCCTATAATTCAGTTTGGGTAGTGATGGGACGAAAGTGCTGCCAAAATTTCAGATGTACTGTACACGCCAATAACGGCCGATGTTGGACTTAGCCACTTTCCGTGCGAACAGGTTTTGGTCTGTCGATTGTACCTACGAATCCGATAGCTCTCTCAGTTCCATGGGTGTCTCAATACGGTTCTCGTTGCCAAAGATGTTCGTTGTGTCTGCAGTTGCAGGCGAAAGATACCAGGCAGGACTGCAGACACAAGGGCAATATAAGGGACGACCAAAATGTTTCCGTTTGAGGGCGTTGCTGC
The DNA here is from genome assembly GCF_023864275.1 of Schistocerca cancellata. NCBI lineage: Eukaryota > Metazoa > Arthropoda > Insecta > Orthoptera > Acrididae > Schistocerca > Schistocerca cancellata. The sequence goes on from NC_064631.1 coordinate 123,647,103, forward strand.
AGGTTATATGCAACGTAACGCAACGCCAGTGCGCCAAGTAGCGAAGGGATTATCTTTCCAACGCGCGCGCGGTAAATGGCGGCGATTACCAAATGTCCTGCTGTTATTCTTATCTTGGCTACAGAAGGACAAAGGCCAGTGGTCATTCATCGAAGAATGAAGAATGTTTATGGAGCAGCATGTCTGTCGGGGACCACCCTTGTCGATAGGTGTACGGCAAGGGTAGCTTCTTTTTCATGATAACGTACGTCCCCGTTTCGCAATTGTCGTAACGCAGAAGTTACGCGAACTCAAGTGAAAGACAATCGAGTACGTGCCCTATCGTTCGGATATCTCCTCACGAAATTGTCACTCCTTCAACCGATAAAATGACCTACGAGGATCGACGATTTCGTTCGGACGAGGGTGTGCAGCAGACAGTTGCGGACCTCTTGCGTAGCATGGTGTTTTAGCCCATGGGTATCTTCAATCTGGTGCGTCATTGGGAAGAGTGCCTCATTGCTCACAGCGATTTCTCCTGATTGGCTGACTTATTCTAAACTGCACAGCATTCTGACATAAACATTTTGCCTCCCCTCGTACATCTACGGGTAAAATTCAGACGCTATTATTTACAACATTTACATGTAGTCAAATGCGTAACTCCTTCTGTTGTGTGTACAGTTATTTGACTGACAATACTGTCCCTGGTGCTGAGCAGTTGCTTCTAAAAATCGATAATTGTGGCTCTGGCGTCTTTGCATTCTTTAGTCCGTTCGGCGCGTCTTCGCTGCGTGTGCCGACTTACGAAGAGGTGTGGGTTCTGGCCTTCGGTGGCCGTCTCTAAGTGCATAATTACCTTTACCTGTCGGATATAAAGGCGAGTGACGTAAGATCTGTAACGAGCGCGCCGCCCACTTGCGGTAAGCCTGGCGTTTTCATATCGATTGTATTCGTTGGCGAGAACCTGCTGGGAGGTGAACAATGCCAATGTCACATTTGTACAGTAATTACCATTTTTACCATCCTGTGGCGTAATGAGTAATACATTAAATTTCGGGCATTCAACTGCATAACTACACTCCTGGAAATTGAAATAAAAACACCGTGAATTCATTGTCCCAGGAAGGGGAAACTTTATTGACACATTCCTGGGGTCAGATACATCACATGATCACACTGACAGAACCACAGGCACATAGACACAGGCAACAGAGCATGCACAATGTCGGCACTAGTACAGTGTATATCCACCTTTCGCAGCAATGCAGGCTGCTATTCTCCCATGGAGACGATCGTAGAGATGCTGGATGTAGTCCTGTGGAACGGCATGCCATGCCATTTCCACCTGGCGCCTCAGTTGGACCAGCGTTCGTGCTGGACGTGCAGACCGCGTGAGACGACGCTTCATCCAGTCCCAAACATGCTCAATGGGGGACAGATCCGAAGATCTTGCTGGCCAGGGTAGTTGACTTACACCTTCTAGAGCACGTTGGGTGGCACGGGATACATGCGGACGTGCATTGTCCTGTTGGAACAGCAAGTTCCCTTGCCGGTCTAGGAATGGTAGAACGATGGGTTCGATGACGGTTTGGATGTACCGTGCACTATTCAGTGTCCCCTCGACGATCACCAGTGGTGTACGGCCAGTGTAGGAGATCGCTCCCCACACCATGATGCCGGGTGTTGGCCCTGTGTGCCTCGGTCGTATGCAGTCCTGATTGTGGCGCTCACCTGCACGGCGCCAAACACGCATACGACCATCATTGGCACCAAGGCAGAAGCGACTCTCATCGCTGAAGACGACACGTCTCCATTTGTCCCTCCATTCACGCCTGTCGCGACACCACTGGAGGCGGGCTGCACGATGTTGGGGCGTGAGCGGAAGACGGCCTAACGGTGTGCGGGACCGTAGCCCAGCTTCATGGAGACGGTTGCGAATGGTCCTCGCCGATACCCCAGGAGCAACAGTGTCCCTAATTTGCTGGGAAGTGGCGGTGCGGTCCCCTACGGCACTGCGTAGGATCCTACGGTCTTGGCGTGCATCCGTGCGTCGCTGCGGTCCGGTCCCAGGTCGACGGGCACGTGCACCTTCCGCCGACCACTGGCGACAACATCGATGTACTGTGGAGACCTCACGCCCCACGTGTTGAGCAATTCGGCGGTACGTCCATCCGGCCTCCCGCATGCCCACTATACGCCCTCGCTCAAAGTCCGTCAACTGCACATACGGTTCACGTCCACGGTGTCGCGGCGTGCTACCAGTGTTAAAGACTGCGATGGAGCTCCGTATGCCACGGCAAACTGGCTGACACTGACGGCGGCGGTGCACAAATGCTGCGCAGCTAGCGCCATTCGACGGCCAACACCGCGGTTCCTGGTGTGTCCGCTGTGCCGTGCGTGTGATCATTGCTTGTACAGCCCTCTCGCAGTGTCCGGAGCAAGTATGGTGGGTCTGACACACCGGTGTCAATGTGTTCTTTTTTCCATTTCCAGGAGTGTACTACTTCTTCCACATACATTTCCGGCGATCGTCAGATTGAGTCTCAAGACCGGTAAGTTGCCAAGTGCGGCCATATATACTCTGCCACGGCGATACTGCACATACGGGTAACAAAAAAAACGATCGACACACACGTGCCCTGCGTGGGGAAGGCGATCAAATATTCGATTCGCTTATCGATGTGATACCTTGATGATCTCTCTGCAATTTAATTACACCAAGAGTCGGTTTTCATGCTTTATCCAAATTAAGACCAATTTCTCGGTTTATTTACTGGGTCAATCGAATTTATGTTGCTTCCTCGAAAACAGAATACCAATAGGAAGAGGAGGATGTTAAAATCTTCACGTCATTGCAGTTCATCCAATAACTCGTGCGTTCTGCCACGGCTGACTTGTCTGGCTGTGGTAAGCGTTTTATGGTATTCCACGCATCTCTCACGAATGGTACGCGTGGTCTGACCTATATATGACTTAGCACAATATCTGCAAGGAAACTGGTGCATACCCGTCTTATGGATAAATAAATCATCCTGCACAGTACCGAGTAGTTTGGCCTCGTGTGAAGGATGAATTACATCGAAATCTCTAGCATCTGAACTCTATCGACGCTAGCATTAAATTTACTGTAGAAATGGAAAAGATGAACAGCTCCCTTATTTGGATGTTTCCGTTTTTCGTAAAGCAGATGGTACATTCAGACATTCTGTATATCGTAAACCAACGCATACTAACCGATATTTACACGGCAGTAGCTGCCGTCACCCATCACAGTCCCTAGGTGTCCTTAAGACCTTAATACACGGGGCATACTGTATGCCCGATAATGATAATTTGCAAGAAGAGCTCACACACTTCAAGAACATCTTTAAAGCGAATGCATATTCCCGGCAACAAATTCGCATTCAGTCTGAAATCTACAACGCAAGTACGTGATCTGGAAGAAACAAGTAATACCTTCAGATCAAGAACATTTTTGCCTTACGTCGGTGCTCTTTCCTCGAAGATAAGCCCTACTCCCGAGAAACACCGCGTTAAGGTGATCTTTCGGGCACCTATGGAGACTGCTGCCTTACTCGGTGCAGTGAGGGATGATTTATTGCGTCGTAAGGTCGGTGTATATCAGATACCCTGCGAAATTGTGATGTCGTATACAGGGTGTTACAAAAATGTACGGCCAAACTTTCAGCAAACATTCATCACACGCAAATAAGGATAAGATATTAAGTGGACATGTGTCCGGAAACGCTTAATTACCATGTTAGAGCTCATTTTAGTTTCGTCAGTATGTACTGTACTTCCTCTATTCACCGCCATGATTTCAGACGGGATACTCTACCTGTGCTGCTAGGAACATGTGCCTTTACAAGTACGACACAACATGTGGTTCATGCACGATGGAGCTCCTGCACATTTCAGTCGAAGTGTTCTTACGCTTCTCAACAACAGATTCGGTGACCGATGGATTGGCAGAGGCGGACCAATTCCATGGCCTCCACGCTCTCCTGACCTCACCCCTCTTGACTTTCATTTATGGGGGCATTTGAAACCTCTTGTCTACGCAAACCCCAGTACCAAATGTAGACTCTTCGTGCTCGTGTTGTGGACGGCTGTAATACAATACGCCATTCTCCAGGGCTGCATCAGCGCATCAGGGATTCCATGCGACGGAGTGTGGATGCACGTATCCTCGCTAACGGAGGACATTTTGAACATTTCCTGTAACAAAGTGTTTGAAGTCAGGCTGGTACGTTCTGTTGCTGTGTGTTTCCATTCCACGATTAGTGTGATTTGAAGAGAAGTAATAAAATGAGCTCTAACATGTATGAAACGTCCCCTTAGAACAATTGTACACGACTGTGGTTAAACTGACACAATATTTTTTTAGCGCAACGCAATCTGACTATCAAAGATCCCTGCAAAAGAATGGCCCTGAGTAACATTAAACTATACCTTTCAGAAATCACTTACCTCACAAAAATCTTCATTACTCGAACTACTGCAATACAGCGAGCGCCACTACTGCCAACTAAATAAAAGATTCAATCTACGAAAGGCACTAACTACTGATAGGGATAGTTAGCAAATGAAAGATATTAATAGAGAGCAAACAATGTATTTACCTTAATAGTCATAATGTATATAGCAGTTCATGACAAATTTCAAAACTCCGCCATCTCTCTCCCCACATCCACCACTGCTGGCGGCTCAGTTCCAACTGCGCAACGCTACGCGCTGTTCACATCCAGCTGCCGCTGCCCAACACTACAATGGCAGACAACAACGCAAACTAGCCACAGACTGCACACAGCACAGCCAGTGATTTTCATATAGAGCGCTACGTAACTTTGCCAATAAGAAAACATTAACAGCCTACTTACATAAAGAAAACATAAACAGCCTACTTACACATGGAAAGTAAGCGTTTCCGGACACATGTCCACATAACATATTTTCTTTCTTTGTGTGTGAGGAATGTTTCCTGAAAGTTTGGCCGTACCTTTTTGTAATACCCTGTATAGGTCAGACAACAAGAACCGTTCATGAGAGGTGCGTGGAACATTGTAGTCGCACACGTTTACCGCAGCCAGACGAGTAAGCTGCGGCAGAATATTGTGTAGGTGCGAGTCATTCGATGAGCTGCAGAGAAGTGAAGAATTCGATTAAGCAATAACTTAGTAAAAAAGAGAAAACGGTTTTGATTTGAACAAGGCTTGGAAACCGTCTATTGCTGTTTATTTCTGGAACACAACCTACGACCAGCTTAGAGACAGAAGTGATTACACTTTCTGCCAGGACCTGATCATCATTTTGCCGGACAATGCTCAAGCACGTACAGTGCAAGCTGTTACTGATTTCCAGAACGAGATTTTCACCCTGCAGCGGAGTGTGCGCTGATATGAAACTTCCCGGCAGATTAAAACTGTGTGCCCGACCGAGACTCGAACTCGGGACCTTTGCCTTTCGCGGGCAAGTGCTCTACCATCTGAGCTACCGAAGCACGACTCACGTCCGGTACTCATAGCTTTACTGCTGCCAGTATCTCGTCTCCTACCTTCCAAACTTTACAGAAGCTCTCCTGCGAACCTTGCAGAACTAGCACTCCTGAAAGAAAGGATATAGCGCAGACATGGCTTAGCCACAGCCTGAGGGATGTTTCCAGAATGAGATTTTCACTCTGCAGCGGAGTGTGCGCTGATATGAAACTTCCTGGCAGATTAAAACTGTGTGCCCGATCGAGACTCGAACTCGGGACCTTTGCCTTTCGCGGGCAAGTGCTCTACCATCTGAGCTAACGAAGCACGACTCACGCCCGGTACTCACAGCTTTACTTCTGCCAGTATCTCGTCTCCTACCTTCCAAACTTTACAGAAGCTCTCCTGCGAAGCTTGCAAGCGTGTGTGTCAAATTTTCCCTCTCTATCTACATTATTCCGTGGTTTTTAATAAACCAAATTTTCAAATTTACACTGACTTTTTGATCACCCGGTATCTTAGCTGGATCCTGTGGTTCCGGCGAGTGAGTTATCTTGTAATAAGTGTTCATAAGTGATGTCTTAAGGTGTTCCTACAGAGCGGTCTTAATAACTGACAGTTTAACCTTGAAAATATTAACAGCCAACTGTCACCAGGGCCTCAGTCAATTGTCAGAAGGGACACATTGGGGTCCAGTCGCTGCTTGGTTGCTTTTAGGTAGGCGTGTCATCGATGTCATACTGTTTGCTAATCTGTTTAGCCTTTAAGCTCAGGTGCGCATCTTAACCCCGAACCTTTCGACATGTTGTTGTTGTAGTCTTCAGTCCTGAGACGGTTTGATGCAGCTCTCCATTCTACTCTATCCTGTGCAAGCTTCTTCGACTCAGAGTAATTACTGCAACCTACATCCTTCATAATCTGGTAAGTGTATTCATCGCTTGGTCTCTCTCTACGATTTTTACCCTCCACGCTGCCCTCCAATAGTAAATTGGTGATCCCTGGATGCCTCAGAACATGTCCTACCAACCAGTCCCTTCCTCTTGTCAAGTTGTGCCACAAACTCCTCTTCTCCCCAATTCCATTCAATACCTCCTCATTAGTTATGTGATCTACCCACCCAATCTTCAGCATTCTTCTGTAGCATTCAACACCGCCTCATTAGTTATGTGATCTATCCATCCAATCTACAGCATTCTTCTGTAGCACCACATTTCGAAAGCTTCGATTCTCTTCTTGTCCAAACTATTTCTCGTTCATGTTTCACTTCCAAACGTGGCTACACTCCATATGAATACTTTCAGAAACGACTTCTGACACTTAAGTCTATACTCGATGTTAACAAATTTCTCTTCTTCAGAAACGCTTTCCTTGACATTGCCAGTCTACATTTTATATCCTCTCTACTTCGGCCATCTACAGTTATTTTGCTCCCCAAATAGCAAAACTCCTTTACTACTTATCTATCTCATTTCCCAATCTAATTCCTCCAGCATTACCCGAGTTAACTCGACTACATTCCATTATCTTCGCTTTGCTTTTGTTGATTTACATCTCATATCCGCCTTTCAAGAACCTGTCCATTCCGTTCAACTGCTCTTCCAAGTCCTTTGTTGTCTCTGACAGAATTTGCAATGTCATCGGCGAACCTCAAAGTTTTTATTTCTTCTCCATGGGTTTTAATACCTGCTCCAAATTTTTCTTTTGTTTCCTTTACTGCTTGCTCAATATACAGAATGAATAACATCGGGGAGAGGCTACAACCCTGTCTCACTCCCCTCCCAACCACTGCTTCCCTTTCATGCCCCTCGACTCTTATAACTGCTATCTGGTTTCTGTACGAATTGTAGATAGCCTTTCGCTCCCTGTATTTTACCCCTGCCAACTTTAGAATTTGAAAGAGGGTATTCCAGTCAACACTGTAAAACGCTTTCTCTAATTCAACCAATGCTAGAAACGTAGGTTTACCTTTCCTAAATCTTTCTTGTAAGATCAGTCGTAGGGGCAGTATAGCCTCACGTGTTCCAGTATTTCCATGGAATCCAAATTGATCCTCCCCGAGGTAGCCATCTACGAGTTTCTCCATTCGTCTGTAAATAATTCGCGTTCGAATTTTGCAGCTGTGACTTATTAAACTGATAATTCGGTAATTTTGACATCTGTCAGCATCTGCTTTCTTTGGTATTTGAATTATTATATTCTTCTTCAAGACTGAGGGTATTTCGCCTGTCTCATACATCTTGCTCACCAGGTGGTATAGTTTTGTCAGTATTGGCTCTCCCAAGGCTGTCAGTAGTTCTAATGGAACGGCTCCCGGAGTCTTGTTTTCACTCAGATCTTTCAGTGCTCTGTCAAACTCTTCACGCAATATCATATCTCCCATTTCATCTTCATCTACATCCTCTTCCATTTCCATAATATTGTCCTCAAGTACATCGCCCTTGTATAGACCCTCTATATACTCCTTCCTCCTTTCTTCTTTCCCTTCTTTGCTTAGAACTGGGTTTCCATCTGAGCTCTTGATATTCATACAAGTGGTTCTCTGTTCTTCAAAGGTCTCTTTAATTTTCCTGTAGGCAGTATCTATCCTACCCCTAGTGAGATAAACCTCTACATCCATACATTTGACCTCTAGCCATCCATGCTTAGCCATTTTGCACTTCCTGTCTATCTCATTTTTGAGACGTTTGTATTCCTTTTTGCCTGCTTCATTTACTGCATTTGTATATTTTCTCCTTTCATCAATTAAATTCAATATTTCTTCTGTTACCGAAGGATTTCTAATAGCCCTCGAATTTTACTTACTTGATCCTCTGCTGCCTTCACTATTTCATCCCTCAAAGCTACCCATTCTTCTTCTACGATATTTCTTTCCCCCATTCCTGTAAATTGTTCCCTTATGCTCTCCCTGAAACTGTGTACGGCCTCAGGGAACAGTCAGTTTATCCAGGTCACATCTCCTTAAATTCCCACCTTTTTGCAGTTTATTCAGTTTCAATCTACAGTTCATAACCAATATATCGTGGTCAGAGTCCACATCCGCCCCCGGAAATGTCTTGCAATTTAAAACCTGGTTCCTAAATCTCTGGCTTACCATTATATAATCTATCTGATACCTTCTTTTATGATTCTTGAACCAAGTGTTAGCTACGATTAAGTTATACTCTGTGCAAAATTCTACCAGGTGGCTTCCTCTTTCATTTCTTAGCCCCGATCCATAATCACCTACTATGTTTCCTTCTCTTCCTTTTCCTACTGTCGAATTCCAGTTATCCATGACTATTAAATTTTCGTCTCCTTTCACTACCTGAATAATTTCTTTTATCTCATCATACATTTCATCAATTCCTTCATCCTCTGCAGAGCTGGTTGGCATATAAACTTGTACTATTGTAGTAGGCATGGGCTTTGTGTCTATCTTGGCCAGAATAATGCGTTCCGTATGCTGTTTGTAGTAGCTTACTCGCACTCCTATTTTTGTTATTCATTATTAAACCTACTCCTGCATTACCCTTATTTGATTTTGTATTTATAACCCTGTATTCACCTGACCAGAAGTCTTGTTCCTCCTGCCACCGAACTTCACTAATTCCCACTATATCTAACTTTAACTATATCTAACCTTTCGACACACAGCTTTCAAATTAAAAGTTAAGTCATTTGTTTTGAAAAACTGAATCATTCTTGTCATCAATGGTGCTTATATGGTTCTTAGGTGTTGCAGAAAGCTGCATGTATCCAGGACAGAGTGTGGATAGCTCTTACGGACAAGCCCTTTCTAAATTTCACTCGGTATTGTGGTCATATCACACACCCTCGCAACCCGTGAAGTATCACATCATTTCCCGTTCCTTTTTTTGTCGATCGCTGTAATATCGCTGGTAGTCTGTGATTCTTCCCCCATATCGCTGGAGCAACGCCGTATTAGATACAACATCAAAAACACGCAGTTTCTTGTTGACTGCAAGCCCTCGCAATTTACTTTCTACACTATGCATCTACAAAATCTGCTGGTATGTACTCGTGCCGTGTGGCGGATACTTTGATTACGTAATCGCCTGTTTCGATATAATAGCCTAGTAAGCGTCTCTGGCAGTGTTCTGACCACTCGCTTGGGATGAAGAGAGAGGTTGGAAGCGTCTACGCAGGCAGTGTGGTTTTTTTTTTTTTTTTGGTCATCAGTCTACTGACTGGTTTGATGCGGCCCGCCACGAATTCCTTTCCTGTGCTAACCTCTTCATCTCAGAGTAGCACTTGCAACCAACGTCCTCAATTATTTGCTTGACTTATTCCAATCTCTGTCTTCCACTACAGTTTTTGCCCTCTACAGCTCCCTCTAGTACCATGGAAGTCATTCCCTCATGTCTTAGCAGATGTCCTATCATCCTGTCCCTTCTCCTTATCGGTATTTTCCACATATTCCTTTCCTCTGCGATTCTGCGTAGAACCTCCTCATTCCTTACCTTATCAGTCCACCTAATTTTCAACATTCGTCTATAGCACCACATCTCAAATGCTTCGATTCTCTTCTGTTCCGGTTTTCCCACAGTCCATGTTTCACTACCATACAATGCTGTACTCCAGACGTACATCCTCAGAAATTTCTTCCCCAAATTAAGGCCGGTATTTGATATTAGTAGACTTCTCTTGGCCAGAAATACCTTTTTTGCCATAGCGAGTCTGCTTTTGATGTCCTCCTTGCTCCGTCCGTCATTGGTTATTTTACTGCCTAGGTAGCAGAATTCCTTAACTTCATTGACTTCGTGACCATCAATCCTGATGCTAAGTTTCTCGCTGTTCTCATTTCTACTACTAATCATTACCTTCGTCTTTCTCCGATTTACTCTCAAACCATACTGTGTACTCATTAGACTGTTCATTCCCTTCAGCAGATCATTTAATTCTTCTTCACTTTCACTCAAGATAGCAATGTCATCAGCGAATCGTATCATTGATATCCTTTCACCTTGTATTTTAATTCCACTCCTGAACCTTTCTTTTATTTCCATCATTGCTTCCTCGATGTGCAGATTGAAGAGTAGGGGCGAAAGGCTAAAGCCTTGTCTTACACCCTTCTTAATTCGAGCACTTCGTTCTTGATCGTCCACTCTTATTATTCCCTCTTGGTTGTTGTACATATTGTATATGACCCGTCTCTCTCTATAGCTTACCCCTACCTTTTTCAGAATCTCGAACAGCTTGCACCATTTTATATTGTCGAACGCTTTTTCCAGGTCGACAAATCCTATGAAAGTGTCTTGATTTTTCTTTAGCCTTGCTTCCATTATTAGCCGTAACGTCAGAATTGCCTCTCTCGTCCCTTTACTTTTCCTAAAGCCAAGCTGATCGTCACCTAGCGCATTCTCAATTTTCTTTTCCATTCTTCTGTATATTATTCTTGTAAGCAGCTTCGATGCACGAGCTGTTAAGCTGATTGTGCGATAATTATCGCATTTGTTAGCTCTTGCCTCTTCGGAATTGTGTGGATGATGCTTTTCCGAAAGTCAGATGTTATATCACCAGACTCATATATCCTACACACCAACGTGAATAGTCGTTTTGTTGCCACTTCCCCCAATGATGCTGTAGGGAATTTAGCTGGTGAGTGCTGGAGGAGGCCTCTGATGTTCTTACAGCAAGGAGTTGGGGCACCTGTCTTACTGTTAGTATTCTCAAAACCCGTGGCACGGCTAGCTACTTATCACCGTACTCGTGGAACTGCCAGTCTTACGAGAAGCTCGCGTTTGGAAATGCGTAGTTATCAGGCCCGTGGTATTAGCTTGCCTGTCTGTTCTCTAGTCGCGTCATACTAGTTATGAATTCCCAGTGTAAGCCCATCTGCTAGTGTATCGGTTATTGTATCTTGTGATTATTGTGTGTGTGTGTGTGTGTGTGTGTGTGTGTGTGTGAGTGTGTGTGGTTGTGGGTTCGCGAGTGCACGTGTGAGTGTTGTCAGATATTCTGAATCACAGGATTTATGTGCAAGTAGCGATCATTGATTAAGTTCAGACAAAGTTTAGTTCTGCTGTAGCTCGTGCATAATAGTAGTCATTTCCACTACTAAATAAGTTCACATTCTATTTGGACCTGGCGGCGCTTCTTGACTACCTTCGTTCAGTGCAAAGATATTTTGTGACAGTGTCTAATAGCCGTTAAAAGTTTTGAATTACGTTTACATAGGTTTGTCTGAATGCGGACGAGTCACCGATTTGTACGTATCGGTGGCGCGAAATTTTTTAGTGTTGAGACGCTACTACAGCGAGTGTAAATTCGCGCAGAATCATGTCTACTGATGCCAGTAATTCGTCCTAAGGTGATTGTATTCCGTTCTTTGTCTTATATTCTTTCTATTTTACTTAATTACTGTAAGTAATGGTGCATTCCAGTTTAAGTGTGTAAGAGCTCTAGTAGTTAACGGACGTCATTTGGGGCAAGGCGACGGTTGTTCGTCCGCTCAGTTTAAATTTGTGTACCTGCCGCCCTATTCTGTCTTATGTAGCAGCGTGTTGTCTCATCGCCGCTATCGATAATTAAAGAGTTGCGTATCGACTTGTTAAGAGTCGGGGGGGGGGGGGGGGTCTAGTTGACTCGATGAGTAATTAAGTTCTTTGAGTAGCGCTATATTGGGGTTTTAATCTCTTGCTGACTAATATAATCTCAGCGATAGACGTTGCTATCGTCACAGTTTTAAACTTACACCTTAATCAAAATCTGTTACCTCTTATTTGCTTCCACTAAAAAATGAAAAGTTGGAACTGTTTTTTAATTTGTAATAGCTTTTAGAAATTTCATACATATAACATAATTGTACTCCCTACATCCAGGTTCTCCGACAAAAATGTGGATAAAAAAAAATTTCGTAATGTACATCAAATAACTTCGCAGTTTATAATAGTTTTTTAAGTTTCTATGTGTGCACTATCCTTGCCCTTCCTATGGCTAAGTTCTTTGGCCGTAACCTACATGTTTATGTATGGGCAACATCTTTACACCACGTCTAAGTTCTTTCAGCATAGCCCACATGTTTGCATATAAACGCAGTGTATTTCACGAATCCACGTTGTAATAGTGAAATATGTAGCTAAACTTTGTAAAACTGAAATATGGACGTGCAAAAGATAACAGGTGTGTCACTAAGTGGAAAAACTGGCACCACAGTGTAATTGTAATAATGATATTTATGTAAGTACAGATATATTTTCGACACGCACTGGCTTACAAATTATTATTGCCCCACTTGTATCTGTTTAGTCACTAGCAGATAATTTTTTTGTATTGATACAGTAATCTCCAGCAATATAAACATGTATTTGAATGCACAAACACCTGAGGATGGCCACAACACCGAAACGGGTCATGTGACAAATAAATAACCTTTCATTGTGACTGGTAGCGGCCGGCTGGTGTGGCCGAGTGGTTCTAGCCGCTTCAGTCAGGAACCGCGCGACCGCTACGGTCTGAGTTTCGAATCCTGCCTCGGACATGGATGTGTGTGATGTCCTTAGCTTAGTTAGGTTTAAGTAGTTCTAAGTTCTAGGGGACTGATGACCTCAGATGTTAAGTCCCATAGTGCTCAGAGCCATTTGAACTTAAGGCGGTGCCTCCGCACATTGAGGCGAAGCGATAGGGAGGCGTGGAGAGGATGAGGTTTGCGCATGCGGGGCAAACGAAGTCCGTGTTGCCGAACTGTGAAGCTGAGGACAACTGTCATGTTCATTTGCCTTCGGTACAACGTATAATACGTTCAAATCTATGAGGAAATAATACATTTTAAATCAGATTTCCATCTACATATACATGGATACTCTGCAAATCACATTTAAGTGCCTGGCAGAGGGTTCATCGAACCACCTTCACAATTCTCTATTTTTCCGATCTCGTATAGCGCGTGGAAAAATGAACTATATCTTTCCATACGAGCCCTTATTTCCCTTATTTTATCGTGCTGAAAGTTCGTCCCTAATATTTTCGCATTCATTGGAGAAAGTTCGTGACTGGAATTTCGTGAGGAGATTCCGTCGCAACGAAAGACGCTTTTCTTTTAATGATTTCCAGCCCAAATCCTGTATCATTTCTGTGACACTCTCTCCCATATTTCGCGATAATACAAAACGTGCTGCCTTTCTTTGAACTTTTTCGATGTACTCAGTCAGTCCTGTCTGGTAAGAATCCCACACCGCGCAGCAGTATTCTAAAAGAGGACTGCCAATAAAACGCAGCCTTTGCTTAGCCTTCCCCACAACAATTTCTATGTGTTATTTCCAATTTAAGTTGTTCGTAATTGTAGTACCTAGGTATTTAGTTGAATTTACGGATTTTAGATTAGACTGATTCATCGTGTAACTGAAGTTTGTCGAGTTCCTTTCAGCACTCATGTGGATGACCTCACACTTTTCGTTATTTAGAGTCAACTGCCATTTTCCGCATCATTCAGATATTTTTTCTAAATTGTTTTGCGGTTTGTTTTGATCTTCTGATGACTTTATAAGTCGATAGACGACAGCATCATCTGCAAATAACCGAAGACGGCTGCTCAGATTGTCTCCCCAATCGTTTATATAGATAAGGAACAGCAAAGGGCCTATAACACTACCTTTGGGAACACCTGAAATCACTTCTGTTGTACAGATGACTTTCCGTCAGTTACTACGAACTGTGACCTCTCTGATAGGAAATCGCAAATCCAGTCACGCAACTGATACGATATTCCATAAGCACGCAATTTCACTACGAGCCACTTGTGTGGTACAGTGTCAAAAGCCTTCCGGAAAACGTCTACATGAGCAAAATCTTACTTTTGAATCTTGAGGTTCTGTCCACTGCCCCACAGCAATTATCTGTGTGACATCGGAAGGCGAGAACAGCTGATACAGCTTTGTGAAGACGTCAAGACCAATTTTTCACAAAACGACGCTGGTCTAACGACAGGATTATCGAAAATAGTTGCAATAATTGGCATTTATTGTGATTTGGACTATGTTTTAATTAAAAATGTAATACTAACAAAATAAACTTCAAACTCAAACCGAAATATTTATATTTGTTTGACTACTGCTTTAATGCGCGTAAGTGGGTGTGTTCTTACTGCCGTTTAGTGTAAACCACTATGCGCAAAAAAGAATTACTGGTAGCAAACAGTAGTGCAAAAGACCATCGTAAAAATTGTCTGTATGTTATCATATTTTTCGGCGTCAACAGGCATTATGAGTTTAAACTAACTCGTTCGACATTACAGTGGGAGGACGCATTTACGATCGATTGAACAGGCTAACAATTAACCAACTTCTGTGAATAACTCGACGGGATGCTGACCGATAACGTCGAAAACAACTGATATTGCGACAGGTAACCATTCCTTTCATTTTAAGGCATTTTCCAATTCGTGCCTTGAAAGTGACAGGGGTTTACGTGTCCAAATACTAGAGTTTTTGACGAATTTATCCAGCTACATTCTCGCAACTAATAATACAACAGGCTGCAAGAAGCTTAACTTCTCCTTGGGCAATGTGTTGAACATTATAGTTAGAATACTTCGCAGGCTGCATATTCCCAACCAATAAAGGCTAGGAAGTTCTCGTGTAGTGCGTATGAAACTGATATGCTGATGAAAACGTTTCTAAACAACGAGTCTTTAAAACCAGGGAAGATCATTACTTTGTTTCATAGTCTACACCGTAATACTATCTACTACCTGAGTCCATGTCCAAACCATCTGATTGTAAAATTAGGATGATACGTTCAAGGCTTTTATTCATATTCACCTCCCTGTGAAAATCTCATTTTTGAAACCTTTGAGCGTGACACACACACACACACACACACACGTACACACACACACACACACACACACACACACACACACAGTGTGTCCATGCTGAAGGGGGATGCTGTCCTTTGCTTCAAGCTCAAGCCTTTCAATGTCTGTTATCTTGAATTTTTTTCCCACATAGTTCGTAACCTGTCCGCAAATTAATTCTATCGGTATATACTGACAGTAATATGTGAGGAAATTCAAAACACTGTGACCACATACACATGCAAGAAAGTCAAATTTGTACATGGTGTCGCGTAACCTTTATAAATTAACGAGCGGAAAGAGTTCAGCACGAGTATGGCTCATATCGTCAGGAAGGTTTAATTTTTCAACCAGAGCACAGTCTCCCCTTTCCTGGTGCTCGTACTTGGCCATTTCTTTGTAACAGCTGAATGATAACTGGCACGGTAATTAAAATGACACACTTCGAGTCTAGATATGGCAAGGATTTTTCAGCTAATCATTTCTTGAAAGTGACAGCACTCATTTCCGAATGGTAGTCACCACTGTTTTTCTTACATCTAAATACAAGTTTACTCTCAGGAACCAAATCATAAGACGACCCAGCATGCAGAGTAAGTATGCCAGATTCTTTTCCCGAGGGAACTATAAAACCGCCCGTACCATCACTCATTTTCCAGCATGTATTCATAGAATGATTCTCATTAATCAATGTATCAAGGTAATACACTATAGAACTATCTTCTCCTTTTATATCGTGCATCTTTATAAGGATTTGCTTCATGCTGCTTCTATGTCGCTTCTTTAAATTAAAAACTCTCTTCTTAACATGTTTAAAATTAATGTATTTTATAATTCTTTACATTGACGAAGCGCTACTTCGGGCATAATTGTAACAAGTTTTTATGATGTTGGATATTCCCTTCTTACAAACATATCAAACACGGAGCGCTTTAAAACATCGTTGTGAAAACAATCTGTTTGTGATACACGTTTCTTGCCATTTCGGTGATTTTCGGGCGACACGAAAAATAAATTTCCCGAGTTTTCTACAGCTCCGACGATTGTATTTACTGTTATCTGTACATCTCTGACAATTTTGTTTACTAATCTCTACACACTTCTCTTGGCGACACGTGCTTCTGCAGTTCGTTCTTGAGTCTTGAAAATGTCAATAATACACTCCTGGAAATGGAAAAAAGAACACATTGACACCGGTGTGTCAGACCCACCATACTTGCTCCGGACACTGCGAGAGGGCTGTACAAGCAATGATCACACGCACGGCACAGCGGACACACCAGGAACCGCGGTGTTGGCCATCGAATGGCGCTAGCTGCGCAGCATTTGTGCACCGCCGCCGTCAGTGTCAGCCAGTTTGCCGTGGCATACGGAGCTCTATCGCAGTCTTTAACACTGGTAGCATGCCGCGACAGCGTGGACGTGAACCGTATGTGCAGTTGACGGACTTTGAGCGAGGGCGTATAGTGGGCATGCGGGAGGCCGGGTGGACGTACCGCCGAATCGCTCAACACATGGGGCGTGAGGTCTCCACAGTACATCGATGTTGTCGCCAGTGGTCGGCGGAAGGTGCACGTGCCCGTCGACCTGGGACCGGACCGCAGCGACGCACGGATGCACGCCAAGACCGTAGGATCCTACGCAGTGCCGTAGGGGACCGCACCGCCACTTCCCAGCAAATTAGGGACACTGTTGCTCCTGGGGTATCGGCGAGGACCGTTCGCAACCGTCTCCATGAAGCTGAGCTACGGTCCCGCACACCGTTAGGCCGTCTTCCGCTCACGCCCCAACATCGTGCAGTCCGCCTCCAGTGGTGTCGCGACAGGCGTGAATGGAGGGACGAATGAAGACGTGTCGTCTTCAGCGATGAGAGTCGCTTCTGCCTTGGTGCCTATGATGGTCATATGCGTGTTTGGCGCCGTGCAGGTGAGCGCCACAATCAGGACTGCATACGACCGAGGCACACAGGGCCAACACCTGGCATCATGGTGTGGGGAGCGATCTCCTACACTGGCCGTACACTACTGGTGATCGTCGAGGGGACACTGAATAGTGCACGGTACATCCAAACCGTCATCGAACCCATCGTTCTACCATTTCTAGACCGGCAAGGTAACTTGCTGTTCCAACAGGACAATGCACGTCCGCATGTATCCCGTGCCACCCAACGTGCTCTAGAAGGTGTAAGTCAACTACCCTGGCCAGCAAGATCTCCGGATCTGTCCCCCATTGAGCATGTTTGGGACTGGATGAAGCGTCGTCTCACGCGGTCTGCACGTCCAGCACGAAAGCTGGTCCAACTGAGGCGCCAGGTGGAAATGGCATGGCAAGCCGTTCCACAGGACTACATCCAGCATCTCTACGATCGTCTCCATGGGAGAAAAGCAGCCTGCATTGCTGCGAAAGGTGGATATACACTGTACTAGTGCCGACATTGTGCATGCTCTGTTGCCTGTGTCTATGTGCCTGTGGTTCTGTCAGTGTGATTATGTGATGTATCTGACCCCAGGAATGTGTCAATAAAGTTTCCCCTTCCTGGGACAATGAATTCACGGTGTTCTTATTTCAATTTCCAGGAGTGTATATAATCTTCTTTTGTGGCCTACAGACATGGCACGTAGCCAGGGAAACTGTCATTCGTCAGGCCATCTACCGTGGAAACGATGCGTTTCCAGACGTTTATTTATAGGACCTTTTTTTCTCCATTTCCAATCATGAACTCGTCCGGGCAGTTTGTCGGTTTTATGAAAGTTCAGACTGTATATAATCGATTACCTCTTAAGACGATCTGAGTGGTGAATTGCGACTGTGAGGTCTCTGAATAACAGACATAACGTGCACTCACACGTAGACAACGTGAATACTGAAATGTATCGACTGTACCCTACAGAAAAGAAACAATCATGAATTGTGGAACAGAAATTAAGGACATTTTTCGTGTACTGTTTCTCTGTGTCATTAAGGCATCCAATATATTTACAGTTCTGTCAACTGACGTACTATAAAAGGTGTGGATGTCGAGAAAAGAATATGTGCCCACAATTAAAAGTTCCAAAGACTTGGTGAACACAGATCTTGCAAAAGTAAAAGTGGGCTCTACTATTTTAAACACGACTAGATATAATGGTTAAACAGTATATTAAATATTTACATGGGATTAGATAACTTTCAGACTTCATTACGCAATTAGAATAATAGTAAATAACACGCTCTAAATAAAATTTGGGTCTTTTAAATAACAAATATCGTAAGCATTACTCTGCATCACACAAAATTCTACCGCTTAACCATTATGTCTAGTCGCGCTTAAAATAGCAGATCCCGCTTCAGACACTTTCACAATATTTTGTTCAAAAGTCTATCCTTTGGTACTATTATCTATGGGCACATATTCTTTTTTCGACATCCACAACTTTTGTAGTAAGTCAGTTGACAGAATTGCAAATATCTTGGATTAATTAATGGCATTGAAAAAACATTACATGAGAAATATCCATGATTGTTTCTTTTATGTAGGATATAGTAGAAGTCTTACATTTCAGTACAGGTAGCAATAAAATGTGTCAAGGTCTTATCGATGAAGTCTGTGGATGGCGGAAGTGATTTAAATCACTGTATTCCCCTGCAGTTCTTACTGTCTACAGTTCCATTCTCTGATGCACTGACACATGTCCGATCATCCTCTCACTTATTTTTGTCAGTATTTTCCTTATGGTCTGTCCTTCACCGATTCTGTAAAGAACCTCCACACTTCTTATATATCTGTCCACCTGATTTTCAATACTCTTCTGTATCACCATAGGTCAAAAGTTTCCATGCTCTTCTGCTCCGCTTTTCCCACTGTCGAAGACTCCCTATCTCACAATCTCTGCCCCAAACAAGCATTCTCAGATATTTCTTCCGGAAAGTAAGGAAATGTTTGATGCCAGAAGACTTCTCTGGGCAAGGAATGCCCTGATTGTTTGTGTTAGGCTGTTTTTATGCCCTTCCTGCTTCCTTCGTCATGAGTAATTTTGTATCCAAGGTAGCAGTACTACTTAACCTCGTCACTGCTGCATTCCCATTTCTGGCGTTACGTTTCTCACTGTCCTCATTTCTGCTACATCTCATTACTTTCATCTTCTTTCGATTTACACCCATTCCATATTCTGCATTCATTAGACTGTTCATTCTATCCAACAGCCCCTGTAATTTTTCCACACATTTACTGAGGATAACAATGCCATCATCGAGTTTTGTCATTGATATCAATACGAGAATTTGAATCTTTGTCTGCCACTGTTATTGTGCCCTCTTGGTTCTTGTACATATTCCATTTAGCTTATCGTTCCCTATAGCTTACTCCTATTTTTCTCAGAATTTCAAACATCTTGCATCATTTTCGTTGTCGAACGCTTTTTCCAAGTCGACCAATGCCGTGAGTGTGTCTTGCTTCTCTTTCAAACTAGCTTCCATTACCAAGCACAACGTGAGAACTGCCTCTCTGGTGCCTTTACCTCCACTAAAGCCAAATGATGGTCATGTAATTGCTACTTAATTTGCTTTTCCATTCTTTTGTACGGTATACTCTTGTCTTCCGCTTGGATGCCTAAGCTGTGAAGCTGACTGTGCAATAGTTTTCCCATTAATATGTTATTGCTATCTTCGGAATTATGAAGATGACAAATAGTTCAAATGGCTCTGAGCACTATGGGACTTAACTTCTACGGTCATCAGTCCCCTAGAACTTAGAACTACTTAAACCTAACTAACCTAAGGACATCACACAACACCCAGTCATCACGAGGCAGAGAGAATCCCTGACCCCGCCGGGAATCGAACCCGGGAACCCGGGCGCGGGAAGCGAGAACGCTACCGCACGACCACGAGCTGCGGACTATGAAGATGACATTTTTCCGATATTTTACTGATTTTACGTCGGCAGTCTCATGGATTCTACACGCCAACTTGAACAGTCGTTTGGTTGCTGCTTCCCTCAATGATTTTAGAAATGCCGATGGTATGTTATCTAATCTTCTGCCTTATTTTATTTCCAGTCTTCCAAAAACTCTTTCAAATTCTGAGTCTAATACTGGATCCCCTACGTTACCCCTATCGACTCCCACTTCTGTTTCTAACACATCTGATATATTTTCCCCGCCATAGAAGCCTTCAATGCACTCTTTCTATCTATGTGCTCTCTCTTCTGCGTTCAACAGTGGAATTCCCATTGCACAAGTTTAATATCATCTCCCGATGATCATTTCTTTTCCGATATCTTCATATCTTTACTGTAGCCACTTTGCTTTGGCTGTGCAGTTTTTGTTATTTATTTCTTGTTGAGGAATCTAAATTGTTGCATTCCTGTTTTCGTTGTGGCGAAGAAGCAAACGGCCCCCGCATATTATCTGCAGGAAATTATTGCCATGCCTGAATCATGTGGTATGCCAGTTCATTATGATTGTTGTCTGTAGGCTGGTAAGAAAACAGATGTCTCCCCATGACTTTCCCGAAACTCCTCACAGTTGACAAATCAGGGAACCCGTCTACTCGGTCACGAATCCATATAATCTTTAACGCGTACGCGGTGTCAACAGCAATGTGAGTTCCGGCATTATCCAGGTGGAAATACCATTAGGTACCTCAGTTAAGATGAGCTACTATTTGCCGGCCGGAGTGGCCGTGCGGTTCGAGGCGCTACGGTCTGGAGCGACAGCTACGGTCGCAGGTCGGAATCCTGCCTGGGGCGTGGATGTGTGTGATGTCCTTATGTTAGTTATTTTTAATTTGTTCTAAGTTCCAGGCGACTGATGACCTCAGAAGTCAAGTCGCATAGTGCTCAGAGCCATTTGAACCATTTGAGCTACCATTTCATTTTGTCTCCATACTGGCGAACAGTTAGACTCCCTTCAACAAGTATCAAATCAAGTATGAAGTCTGTCCTGTGGTCATATACAGTGACTCCCACACCATGATTCCAGGAATGGGTTGCAGACACTCTCGCCATCAGTCCGCGATGTATCGCCCGCCGTGGTGTGCCGTACAACACCGACGGTTAAAGGAGGGAAGTGCTAACCGGTGGGGACAGTTGTGGACGAGCAAGTGAACGTGGTGGTCTACCACGGAACGGATTACTCTGATTCGTCGAAGCTCAGTTTACTGCAGATTCAAATGGTTCAAATGACTCTGAGCACTATGGGACTCAACTGCTGAGGTCATTAGTCCCCTAGAACTTAGAATTAGTTAAACCTAACTAACCTAAGGACATCACAAACATCCATGCCCGAGGCAGGATTCGAACCCGCGACCGTAGCAGTCTTGCGGTTCCAGACTGCAGCGCCTTTAACCGCACGGCCACTTCGGCCGGCTTACTGCAGATGCGAGGTGGTGTGATATCGAAGTGTAATTTAAAACTTGTAGTAGATAACAGTGGAATCCGTGCAATGTTGTGACGTGTTACTAACAAGGGAACCTCCCCATCGCACCCCCCTCAAATTTAGTTATAAGTTGGCACAGTTGATAGGCCTTGAAAAACTGAACACAGATCAATCGAGAAAACAGGAAGAAATTGTGTGGAACTATGAAAAAAATAAGCAAAATATACAAACTGAGTAGTCCATGTGCAAGATATGCAACATCAAGAACACGTGTGAACTCAGGAGCGCCGTGGTCCCGCGGTTAGCGTCAGGAGCTGCGGAGTGAGAGGTCCTTGGTTCAAGTTTTCCCTCGAGCAACAAGTTTAATTTTTTTTATTTTCAGACAATTATCAAAGTTCAGGCACTCACACATAATCAACTTCGGTCTCCAAAATTCCAGGACATGTTCAGATTTGCTTGGACATATGCAGGATTTCACGGTCTACACAACGAAAAATTAGAAAACGTTAGAAACCGTTAAAAACATATGCTTTGACAGAGCACAGGGAAAACTATGCGACTGTGAAACTGTTGCATTCATTTGTTGCAGTTTATGTGACACACTCTTATGTTTTCATCCCTTTTTTGAGAGTGATTATCACATCCACAAGAAAACCTAAATCAGGCAAGGTAAAACCCATTCGCCAAGTGTACAAGTTAGGTGGGTCGACAACATATTCCTGTCATGTGACGCACCTCCGTTACCAGTGTCGTATAGAATATATCAGACGTGTTTTCCTGTGGAGGAATCGGTTGACCTATGACCTTGCGATCAAATGTTTTCGATTCCCATTGTAGAGGCACGTCCTTTCGTCTACTAATCGCACGGTTTTGCGGTGCGGTCGCAAAACACAGAAACTAAACTTATTACAGTGCACAGAGACGTCAATGAACGAACGGACAGATCATAACTTTTGAAAATAAATTTTCCCGTCGATGGAAGATTTGAACCAGGGACCTCACGTTCCGCAGCTGCTCACGCTAACCACGGGCCCACGGCGCTCCTGAGCTTACACTATCTATGATGTTGCCTATCTTGCGCAACGACTAATCAGTTTGTATATTTTGCTTACTTTTTTCATAGTTCCACACAACTTCTTCCTGTTTTCTCGATTGACCTGTGTTCAGTTTTTCAAGGCCTATCCACTGTGCCAACTTATAACTAAATCTGAGGGGGGTGCGATGGGGAGGTTCCCTTGTAAGCCCTCGTATACGTGTTTACTTGGAGATACGGTTCTCGTTGTAAAGGAAGTTCCTCGTTGCAGCGGGTCGAGTTGGCCGTTGCAAACGTACTGGGCGGTGGAATTTGGTGGCTAGCTACAAGTGGAATACGATCAATGCCAAGCGCCTCCAGTTGGCGTTACAGTGCAAATGCGTTGTGCGCTGATGTAAGGTTATTCTAGGTTGTTGTACACAATTCAGCTTTGCTTCGGCATGATGTGGGTGAGCATCTCCAAGTCTGTAAGACTTTGCTCATTGCCCGTGCTTTAGTTGTTTAGTGTGTTTTGCCACGCTCCTAACAGCAATGAGCATTTTTAGCGTTACGTTAGTTTGGTGTGTCAGTGTGTTCACTGCTTTTCAAAAGGGTGTTCTGTTTTCATATTTGTGTAAAATTCCTTCTAAAGTTTTTCTGTGATTTCCATTTTTTGAGGTACCTTAAGCGGTCGTTTATCGAAAATACACTCTTATTTAATAATCATAAATTTGCAATCACTGGTCATTAGCTTATCACAGCAACCGTTCACTAATCGTTTGTTATCTGACGGCTATTGCTAGAGTTCACTGGATGTTTCATATAAAATAACTGTTGAGTTATTTTGCGGGACCGTCAATTGACGTCGCGGGTATTTTATTTTGAGTTTAAAGTTTGTCTTATTTGTGAAAATATTTTATAAATTATAGTTATTGCCATTGTGTTGCAGAATCTCAAGCTTGGGGCCGCTTGTGGGGTTGTGAAATCATTATGTATGTTGTTACATGTAATCTCATTTCTTGTTTTAGATGCTTTCTGTTCCATCGTGTAGGCACTGTGTTCGTAACACGGTAGTCGGCTGCAGGTAGCATTATGTGTGGCCTGGAGCGTGCTGTGCCGTTTGTAACAGCCATGCAATTAATAATGTTTTCTTTCGTTACAGCTATTTATTTGATAAGAAAGGCTGTAATGAATCACGGCGAATTTAAAATTGTAGCCACTAGCTTATATTTCTATGCACTCTCGAGCCTGAACATAATTTTGTCCCTTGTCTTGTGTTCATGGTTGCTCTTGGGCTACATTTAGTTTGTTTAATATATAAGTATACGCTCAGGATTGTTCTTGGGCTGTGTTTAGTTTGTTTCACATTTTCATGTTCTATTTTGTTAATGAAAGAGAGAGACAGTTCAGCTCTTGAGAATCACTACTTCTTATCCCTAGAGCAGAATATGTAAAAACTTTGTGTTCTACCTTACAGCAGGTCTTGTCATGGGGGAAGCCTCGTCAGAGAGATCTACCTCACGAGCGTCTAGGGAAGCGATTCCAGTAGTGATTTCCCGTTGTCTTCCACTCATGACGATGAAATGATAATGAGGACAACACGACACCCAGTCCCTGAGCGGAGAAAATCTCCAACAAAGCCGGGAATCGAATCCGGGCCCTTTGGCGTGACAGACCGCCGCTCTGACCACTTTTTTTCTGTATTCTTCCTTTTTTTATTTTTTAATAACCTTTATTGAACAAACTAAAAGTACATATATATTCACTATGCAAGAGTTCATCAAGGTACCATTTAAACATATACAAATATTAAAAAAACATTAAATACAACAAAATATAACATATTCGGTCTTCTTCCTTTTTTTAAAAAATTGTTTTTCGGTTGATGCATGAGAACGTGGATAAGGGTGTTGGATCATGTGACAGGTAGGCATGGCACACCCCAACTTTGAGGGGGGTCAAGGACGACGTTGCGCAGATAACCGGCAAAAGTTTGTCGGTAAGATGGTTATCGGGTGAGGGTGCTATGCGCGGTCACAACTTTGTACCAGAAGTCAAGGACTCTATGCGGACCACTCTGAAACAGGTATTCTAAAGGCTGTCCTCGAAACCAGATCAGGGTACGGTGCTTAGCAAGAGGGTAGTGAAATGTCTGGGGCAACAACAGGAAATCCGGGGTTACCGTCGTGCCGACCCGAGTGGCCGTGCGGTTCTAGCCGCTACAGTCTGGAACCGAGCGACCGCTACGGTCGCAGGTTCGAATCCTGCCTCGGGCTTGGATGTGTGTGATGTTCTTAGGTTATTTAGGTTTAATTAGTTCTAAGTTCTAGGCGACTGATGACCTCAGAAGTTAAGTCGCATAGCGCTCAGAACCATTTTGTTACCGTCGTTGGCGGGGCACGGAAGTAAAAGCCCACGATTCGTTGGATGAGGAGGCATACGTTTTGTTTCAGGGGGCAAGTAAGACGGTGCTCGTCGGTGTCTTCGAGCTGACAGTCAGGGCAGAGTGGGGAGGTGGCCCGTCCTATGCGATAAAGTCGACTATTAGTCGGGAATTTTCCATAGACTAAAACATTCCAGAGTGCAGACACAGACGACGGTAAAAAGGGTGCATGGACACACCCCCAAACCGTTCGCCAGTTAATGTCAGAATGCTGTAGCACCATGGGGTCGCAAGGGTTGGACAGCATAAACAAACGATAATAATCTTTTGTACGGGGAGGACGGGTGACTGGAAGATCGGCCCGAACGTAGCTGAGTTCTATGAAACAATTGGCGACGTGGTACAATAATGGAGAAATAGGTGCCACATTGATCGGTGGATCGAGAGAAGCTGGTCGGTGGATATCTAAGAGACATGGATGTAGATGTAGATGTAGATGTAGACTGCGTGTTAAGGCGGGACCGGCCCCTGCCAGTGCCGCAACAGAATGTGGACAAAGAGTGCAGAAGGTCGTGCCCCCACGTTGGCGAGTACGGGGACACCTTTTGCAGGAGGCAGTGTTACAGTGTTGTAGCCGACTTTGAAAAGTGCCCCTGCTGACACGAAATATCCAAAGGCTGATTGGATGCGGCGGCCAAGGAGTAACGGCATTGGGAGGATCTGGGCGACGTGTACTAGTTTTGGGGCAACATACATGTTGACACACGTTGGAGTTGGTTTAAGTTATGGTGCACTTGTCCGCGGACATGGTGCCGAATCGACTGCTAAAGCCGCCGGTAAACCAGGGCCACTGTGCGATGTGTGGAGCTCGTAAATTCGATTCGATACCCAAGTAACGAAGGGTGGTACTGAATGGGAGTGGGGTCGGCACCATAGCCGGGAGGCCGCGCCCAATGTGCGTCATAGTCGATTTACGGACATTAAGAATGCTACCAGAAAGACGTCCATACTGGTGGATACACTGGATGGCGTCATTGAGTTTCGTGGAGGAGCATGTGAGAAAGAGGAGGTCGTCCGCTTAAGCCTTCCAGTGAAAGGTGTAGTCACGCAAAGTGAGACCCTGCAGTCTAGAGGTAAGACCAGTGATGAGGGGCTCAAGTGCAATGGCATATAGTAAAGCAGACATAGGGCATCCTTGACGCACAGAGCGGCGTATAGGAATCGGTCCTACAAGCCTCCCATTGACTTGTACCATCGATACCGCGGGAAGTAGTAACCGGCGAATGGCATCGACAAAAAGTAATGGGAACCCCATACGTGTCGCCACCATGAGGAAGAATGGGTGTTGAACGCGATCAAAGGCACTCGTGAAATCTACGGATACCAGTGCTGCACGAAGGCGACAGACCGACGCCAGTGCGATGAGGTCCCGGCATTCTCCTAGGGCTGTTTGTAAGGTGGCCCCACAACCACGTGCAGTCTGCTCCGGTGAAAGGACCGTAGGTAAGACTGTGCGTATGAGCGCTGCTAAGAGGCGTGCATATATTTTATACTATGGATTCAGTAGTGTAAGGGGGCGATATGCAGAGACATGAGACCCTCCCTTCCGCTTAGGCACAGGTAGAAGAATGCCAGTGACGAATTCAGGTGGAAGGACGGAGTAAAGAGTTCCTGAATCATTTCCGTGCAGCGAGGAAGCATTAACGTGGTGAATGCCCGGTAAAACTCCACTGGGAGACCATCTGGCCCTGGTGATTTGTTCTTGGCCCCTTTGTTGATCGTATCTACCACCTCTGCTGCGGTGGTTGCAGACATCATGGAAGTTGACCCCGCTACGGTGAGGGTCCGATCAGGGGAAGGACGGAGATCATCAGGAATTGGCGTTGCCATCGGTTCATCGTCATAAAATTGTCCAGCAAAGGCAGACACCACTGCCGCCTGTGTTGCGTGGTGAACACCGTCGGAGGTCGTGATGTTGGGGACGAAAAGCCGACGTCGTCGACGATGATTGGATGCGGCATGGATTGTGGATGGCGTTTCGTCGTGGAGGAGGTACTGTCGTCGGGAACGCACCACGGCACTATGCAATCGTGCAAGTTGGAGTGAGATGAGACGAGCTTTAGTACGCTGTCGTTCCCTATGGGTTTCAGGTGATGGAGGGAGTGCATCGAGCTCACGGAGGATGGCGTAGTGAAAATTTGTGGTGTCTCGATGCCATGCTGCTTCTTCTTTTCCACGTTGCATGAAGACCTTTCTGATCGCAGGTTTGGCACATTTTAACCACCAATGGAACGTGAATGTATACTGCGGGAGGCGTCTTTCGCAAAACGCCCATGTAGTGGCAATACATTGTCGGCAGTGTGGATCATTAAGGAGGGAAGTATTAAGCTTCCACTAACCTCTGCTGCGGCACACTGATTGAGGTGGCAGAGCCAGGGACCAAATGACGGCGCAGTGGTCCGAAAATGCAAGGGGCCATCGTTCAGCTTGGGCGACTTCATTGCCAAGATGGGCAGAGACATAAAACCGGTCAAGTCTGCTCGCAGAATGTGCTGTATAATGGGTAAAACCGGGGGTATTGCCATGAATTTTCTTCCAAACGTTCCACTAGATGCAAATCTTCGATTAAGGTGAGCAGCGCCAGGCATGGCGAATAACCAGGTATTTGGTCCTGCGGATGGAGGACGCAGTTGAAATCGCCTCCCATGATAAGGCGATTATAGCGTCCAGAAAACAGGGGCGCCACGTCATGTCCGAAGAAAGTGGACAGCTGCCGACGGTTCGTGGAGCCAGACGGAGCGTAGATATTGATGACGCGCGTGTAGAAAATGGTAACAGCCATGCCCCTTCCACAGGGAAGGATTGTCGTGTCCTTGAGTGGGATTCCTTCGCGTATGTAGAAAGCCACTCCACGCCCTGATTGATCACATGTGGACGTGTGTGAGTTGTAGCCGTAGACTGGTGGTAGTGTGGCAACGCGTACTTCCTGAAGAAGGGTGACGTCGACGTCAGAGGCCCAAAGCATGTCACATAAGAGTTGCAGCTTGGGTGCAGTGCCGATCATGTTGATGTTCAGTGTGGCGAACCGGTACGTTTGATTCAGTGGTGGTGGACGCGCATCTACCATCACCAAGGGAAGTATGAGGAGGGCACCGACAGGACATCCGGAGGAGGGGGTGTATCTTCCTCAATGTCGTCGGCCCATGCTCCTGTGCTGTGGGTCTGTCCAATGTCCATGGGAATTGAGTCGTGGTGAGAGAGATCTGGAGTTGTTGGCGGGGAGACAGGCATCTCAACCTGCGCACCGATCGTTACATTGTGCGTGGTGACCCCCATGGTGGTCCCGTCCTGCGAAACTTCTTGTTCATCGTGAAAGTTGTACGCCGACCTCTGCGTGGAAATGTCGGCTGGTTGGGTGTCGTCTTCGTCGTCGCGGGTAGCGACGCTTTGAGAGCCCGTGGGTGAACGGCGACGGCGTTTGCGCCTACGTGGCGAGCGTTGTTTGCGCACGTGTTCCTCAGTGTCGGACGACGGCAAGGAGGAGCGTCGACCTGGTTCTAAGGCGTCGGTGGGTACAATGAAACTGTCAAACAGGTGTTGTGAAGAAGTACTGTTCTCCTCAGCGTCCGGTGCGGGAGCCTGTTCGGCGGCAAGTTTGTCAGGTGGGACGTCCGCACCGTCCATAGGTGACTGGGACGGTGGGACGTGCCGATCGGAAGGACCGGGCGACGGATTGGACGAAACTGTAGACGTGGCAAGAGCCGCTGCGTAAGTGACCAGTAGGGCGGTCATCGTGGGTGTGACGGACGCTTCCGACAACGGGAGCTGCGCGACACGTCGTTGAATGCATTCAGACCGTAGGTGACCTTCTTTCTCGCAACCGGAACAGGTCCGAGGTTGGGCGTCGTACATTATAATGGCACGGCAGTCTCCGATACGTAGATAGGAAGGCACGTGTGTCTGCATCTCGATGCGGACGTGTCTAACACCGTTTATAACGGGATAGGTTTGAAATTGTACCCATCGTTCGGCAACATGTTCCAGAACGTTGCCATAGGGACGGAGCGCCTCGATGACGACGTCTGCAGGTAGTTCGAACGGCAGTTCGAAGATCCTTATCGTCCGTGTGCCGAGACCTGAGTGATCGACGGTAACGGGTCCGACGTTGCCGTCGGTGTGGTGTCACCGCCAGACACCACACTTGCTAGGTGGTAGCCTTTAAATCGGCCGTGGTCCGCTAGTATACGTTGGACCCGCGTGTCGCCACTGTCAGTGATTGCAGACCGAGCGCCGCCACACGGCAGGTCTAGAGAGACGTCCTAGCACTCGCCCCAGTTGTACTGCCGACTTTGCTAGAGATGGAACTGACAAATTACGCTCTCATTGGCCGAGACGATAGTTAGCATAGCCTTCAGCTACGTCAATTGCTACGACCTAGCAAGGCGCCTTTATTATTTGATATTTATCTTGTGATGCATGTACCGTCAAGAGACATATTCACCAATTGTGGATTAAAGTTAAGTATTCTACCAGCTACGTACCTGTTTTTCTTAGACTCAACTCCTATAACTGTTCCAGACCTCACGCCAGCCTGCGTGAGCTTAAACGCGTGCCTTTCGGCTTCCTCCAAACTCCGTGAATAGGCTCCTGCCAATTCACAACAGTCGGAATGACTGAAGCGCAGTCCACGTTTTGCCTCTTGAAGCACCTTGTCGCACGCCGCATCGTTGATCATTTTGACGTAGACGGTACTGCTAACTATATACAAGTGGATACCAATTAGATCCGTTGGTGGTATTTTAACTTCATCGCGAATAAATCGTTCTACCTCCAGGGCCTGGGGTCGGGCGAAGTCGGAACAAAAGTTGAAACGTAATGTCTTCTTCCGGTAGTTGTTCGCCATGGTGGTCTAGAAGGGAAAAACGGCACCTACAGCGGCCGAAGTAAACACAAACACACGGTGCGCGCCTCGCCCGCAGCGCTCTGGCGCGTGACCGCCTCGCAGCACTGCTGGCGGCAGACTGAACACTCAGCTATCAGGGCGGACAGAATAAGTGAAAGCAAGTGATAAATTTCTCCTCTACAGACACGTTGGCTTCAACCTCAGCAGTAGAACAGGTGCCAAACTAATCAAGAAACACAACAGAAAGCCACTCTATGTCCCGGAGCACCCTGGCTTTCTACTATGCAAGTTTCCGTTGCCTGTGGAATGGTGTTAACCGTGAAGTACGCATGACAACTTGCGATCTCGAATAACTTTCCAGCAATCTGTACCCCACGGTTTGTGATGACATTCTGTATATACTCTCCGTCCGTGTACCTCCTGTTGTCATCCTTCTGTTCGTTACCGTCAGTCGAACAATCCTACGACCTCTTCGTGGTGTTCTCCTTTTGGAAGGTCCCGTGCTCACTGCTGTAGCCACGCTGTTCTACTGTGTCCATCCCCCCAACACTCGTTCTGGAGTCATTTCATTACATTCAGTCTGCGCGATCTGTCGGCACGTTGCTAACATATCCACATACCAATGAGTCGACGTTTGTCAAAGTCAAGACTGCCCTTGTCTACATCATTTGTGTGTATATGAACTAACAACAGTCCCATTATAATTTCACAAACAAAACTAATGTGTGAACCCCAGTATTATAATCCACAAAACTAAACTCAGAACACGCAGAAGAAGACGACTACTTTGAATACGTATGATTTGATGTATAGCAGTTGGCCTAAAAACTTGTGGACATTTATAATACGCTCTTTCAGTCCTAGAAGTTTTTTAAGCTATAGTTCTATTTATTTGGGTACATAAATGCTGGCAAATGTATTTTAATTGAGAAAGTAACTGGCCACAAACCAAAAGTATTTATGCCATTTTGTTCTGAGTTCGGTTTTGGGAGATGTAATAGTAGGGTTCATAAAATAATTACGTTGGAGGGATTTGAATGGGGCTGTTGCTATAGTTTTTATACAAAAATGTTCTGGCGACAGCTTGAGTAGAAGTCTGCAGTTGTCTGCTGATGATAATGTGGTGTACGCGAAGTTGTCATCGTTGAGTGATAGTAGGAGGATAAAAGATGACTTAGACAAAATTGCTACTTGGTGTGATGAATGGCATCCAGCTCTAAATATAGAAAAATACAAGCTACGCAGATTAGTAGAAAAAACATGCCCACAGCGTCCCAATTCAGTATTAGGTGTGTCCTGCTTGACACAGTCACATCGATTTAAACAGTTTGTATCCAGGCATAACGTTACAAAGGGATATGAAATGGAGTGAGTACCTAAGGTCGGTTTATTGGGATAATGTAGGTACTCTATGAAGAAGACTGCCTATACAGCACCAGTGCGATACGTACTCAAGTATTGTTGTTCTTTTTGGAACCCCCACCAAGTCGAATTACAGGAAGACACCGAACTAATTCAGAGGCGGGCTGCTAAATTTGTTTCCGGCAAGTTCTAACAACACACAAATATTACGGAGGTGCTTTGGGAACTCAAATGGGAATCACTGCACGGAAGGTGACGTTACTGTCGAGAAGTACTGTTGATAAAATAGAAAAAGATCGTCACCTAACAGATCATCAGTTTACTTTTCAATTCTGTAAATCACTCTTGTCAGCAACGTGGATGCATAGGGTGTTAAGCTGAGTGTGTGATAATTGTCGCGCTTGTCGGCTCGTGCTATCTTCGGAATTGTATGGAAGATGTTTTTCCGAAAGTCAGATGGCATATTGTCAGTCTCACATATTCTACACACTAACGTCAACAGTCGTTTGTTGCCACTTCCTCCAATGATTTTAGAAATTACGATGGAATCTTTTCTATCCCATAAGTCATCTAAAGCTCTTCTCCAAAGCTCTTTTAAATTCTGATTCTGATACTGGATCCCCTATCTCTTCTATATCAACTTCTGTTTCTTCTTCCATCACGTCAGGCAAATATTGCCACACATTTAACAGTGGTATTCCCTTTGCACTCTTTATTTTACTATCGTCGACTGTAATTTCACCTGTAATATTACCAAAGGCTGTTTTGACGTTTCTGTATGCTGAGTTATTCCTTCCGACGATCATTATTTTTCGACTTATTCACATTTTTCAAGCAGGCATTTCGACTTAGCTTCAATGCAGTTCATATTTATTTCATTCCAATGTACCTTTATTTTTGTATTTCTGAATTTCCTTTGCATTTCCTTTCTTCGTCGACCCACTGAAGTTTAGGTTCTGGAGTATATATCCTGTTACCTTCCTTGTACCTATATTTCCTTTCGAACTTCCGTGACAGCCCTTTTTGTAGATGTCGCTTCTTCTTCACTTGAATTACCTACTATTGATTATTGCACTGTCGGTAGTCTCTGAACTCATCAAGAGTATGTCTTCATCCTTAGTACTTCCATAACCCACTTCTTTGTGCACTGATTCTTCCAATTCAGACTACTTTGCATCATTACTAAAATGTGATTTGAGTGTATATCTTTCACTCCAATATCTGCTTACGAAATCTCGGCCTGATCACGATGTAATCTGACTAGAATCTTCCTGTGTCCTGGAGTTTTACTAGTATACCTCTTCCTCTCTTGATTATTGAAATTTCACTATTACTAGCTGATATTTACTGCAGAATTGAAATTTTTTCTCCTGCTACAAATCCCACATTCTCTGTTGTCCCTGTTTGCTACTCTTTCGCCTACAAGAACATTCCAGTCATCCATGACTACTGTGATATCATCTCCCTTTTCGTACTGCATTTTCCCGGCTGGGTCGGAAATTTTCTCCGCTCAGGGACTGGGTGTTGTGTTGTCCTAATCATCATCATTTCATCCCCATCGACGCGCAGGTCGCCGAAGTGGCGTCAAATCGAAAGACCTGCACCAGGCGAACGGTCTACCCGACGGGAGGCCCTAGCCCCACGACATTTCCATTTTCTCGTTCAGTATCATCATATACTTTCTCTTCCTCTTCATCTTCCACTTGCGACGCCGGCATGCTTATCTGAACAATAGATTTTGGAGATGACTTGCTGTTAAGTCTGATGAGAACAACGGTACCACTGAACTGTTCACATTAACACACTCTCCGCCCTACATTTCTATCCATAACAAATTCTGCACCAGTTATACCATTTTAAGCTGTTGTTGTTATTACCCTATGCTATATGCTATACACTGTATACTATATATTTCACTACCTACACTAAATTTAGATTGAGCTTTAGCATCTCCCTTTTCAGATTTTGTACCTTCCCTACCACGTTTAAAGTTATCATATTCCACTCACCAATTAGTAGAACGTTACCCTTTCGTTGGTTATTCCGTTTCTATCTCATGGTCACTTCTCTCTTGGCAGTTCCTTCCCGAAGTTTCAAATGTGGAACTAGTCGGGAATCATATGACAGTGAAGAGATCACCATGACAATTTCTCAGTTACTGGCCGCATGTCCTGCGGATGAACATTATGTGTCCTTAATGCACCTCATGCCGTTGATCAGTGCTGATTCTTCCTCCTTTTAGGGATAGTTTCCCTGAGTAAGGGAAGAGAATACCCTCAATGTCTTTCCGCTCCTCCGTTTTGTCAGCGGTGGCGGAACGAGTGTGACTCCTCGTGCCCAAGTCTTCTGTCGCCATTGCAGATGATTTTTGTTCAAAATTTAAGCAGTGGTTATGTTTCAGTGCGTCACCCAGGCATGGGCTTAGGAATCTGTATGGGGATAAAAGCTACATTAAATTTTTAGGAATATTCAAAAACACTGTGAATTAAAAATTTATTTTTATTTAAACAACTACTTTCCGCTTTTTTATCTTGTCCATCTGAAATTTTTCAGTGGATTAAAAACATATTGATGAGGTAATAAGACATATATTTACAATTAAACTATGTGAAATCTGAAGTAAGGTATCTTAAGACAGTTTCGACTTGATGAAGTGAACGTCCTATATATTTTGGATCAAGAATAATTACGTTGGAGAATATCTAAGACTGTTATCAACATTTCCCGGGAATATCTCCATACAAATAACATCGTTCTTCTACTAGTATGAAAGGAGTTTCCCGCAAAGTTTTGTTACATGCATATGGATAGAAATATTCTATGATGGTTTTAAGACAATAACCAAGGTCCCCTAGACGTAGAGGTCAATTTTCATTCATCCTGAGCTTGTCCATCTGCATCTGGATCATCAAATACGTTTGTGGTTTACGTGCCGCTCGCATTTCTCTGACTGAGGCACACCACACATTGAATAGATGATGCTTATGTTCGCGTTAATATTTCAGCATAGTCAGCTAAATGCAGTCACACATTTATTGTTCATAATTAATGTTGGCGTAGCTGTTGGAACTTGTAGAAACATAATTACTGAAAGGAAACATCACATCTTCCTGCCACTTTTTCATAAACGTCTAATAATTTTTGTATACGAGGCCTAGGTTTCCTGTTAGTGGGATATTATCTGCAGTAGTATCGAAAATGACAGCTACAGTTACAGTTTACAACTATTGTTTTGATTGTTTGTAGTAATTGTCCACGATCAGTACAGTTTAGACTACGTAAGATAAACAGGTGTATTAGTTTTCAGCAGACATAAGGAACGCCAAGAAGCAGGCAATCGGTGAGACAGTATCAGCGTTCGCTCAACTTTGTATGGATAGCAAGTTTAGTTACGTAACATACAAACACTATACTTTTTTCATGAGGGACAAAAATTATCTTTTGTGGAAATATTAGAAATCATTAGGCACCGTAAGACCCATTCTCAAAAGTTACATGATGAACCAACAGACTTCAGTCACCCCGTCACCCCGCACTCCTAGTGGAAAAGCTGAGAATCCAATCCATCATTATTGAGACGTGTACCATTAAAAATATGAGTACATTTGTCACTAATATATTTCAGATTTATGAATGAATAAGTTTGTATACTTAATGTTTACGGTTAACTAATGTGCTACCTGTAAATTAGTGTTTCTCAGTACTACTGTACAACGTTCTAATAACATGAAACATAGGTCGGATAATCAAAATTAATAAACAATCAGTGAAACAGTGGCAAAATTGTATCAGGGGGATGTCGTTATCAGGAAAAACAAAAGTGGCATTCTGCAGATGGTGCTTGGAATGTTACATTCCTTAATCGGGCAGAGAAGGCTTTTGACAATGTTGACTGGAATACGCCCCTCGAAATTCTGAAGGCTACAGGGCTAAAATACAGGGAACGAAAGGCTATTTACAATTTGTACAGAAACCAGATAAAGGTCGAGGGGTATGAAAAGGAAGCAGTGGTTGGGAGTGAGACAGGATTGTAGCCTATCCGCAATGTTATACAATCCGTACATTGAACAAGCAATAAACGAAACGAAAGAAAAAATTTAGAGTAGGAATTAAAGTTCAGAGAACGGAATCAAAAACTCTGAGGTTTGCAGATGGCATGGTAATTCTGTCAGAGACAGCAAAGGGCTTGGAAGAACAGTTGAACGGAATGGACATTGTCTTGAAAGGAGGATATACCACCAACAAGAGTAAAACAAGAATAAGGCAATGTAGTAGATTTGAATCACTTATGAGGGAATTAGATTAAGATTCGAAATACGTAAAGTATTATGTTTTTCTATTTGGACAGCAAAATAACTGATGATAGCCGATGTAGAGAGGATGTAAAATGTAGACTGTCAATGGCAAGAGAAGCATTTCTGAAGAAGAGAAATTTATTAACATCAGGTATGGATTTAAATGTTAGGAAGTCTTTTCTGATAGTATTTGTCTGGAGTGTACCCATGTGTGGAAGTAAAAGACAGACGATAAACAGTTTTGACAAGAAGAGAAGTAGAACTTTTGAAAGTAGTGCTACGGAATAAAGCTGAATATTAGACGGGTAGATCAAGTAACTAATAAGGAGGTATGGAATAGAATTGGGGAGGCAAGAAATTTGAGGCACTACTTTACCAAAAGAAGGGGTTAGTTGGTAGGATAGTATTGGAGGGAAGCGTGGAGGGTAAAAATCGTAGAGTAAGACCACGAGATTCAGAAGGATGTATGCTGCAGTCGTTATTTGGGAATGAGGAGTGTCCCACAGGGTAGAGTAGCATGGAGAGCTGACTTAAGGCATTCTTCGGATTGTAGACCACAAGAACAACAAACTTTTAAAATAAGTGGAAAAGAAAAGAACTGTAAGTAAACATAGAATTTAACTAAGTAATTGCGTCAGTAACCGGTCTTGTCTACTCAGAAGCGCATATCAGAGTACTGTTTTGCAACTGCGGTCAGTGATTTAAATAGGTGTATACATGGACGTAGAGGTAAGGAGAGGGAAGTGGAAACAGAATGAGGCTGGTTGGAAAAGGAAGTATGGAGATGATGGCGGGGGGGGGGGGGGGGGAGGCGGGGTTATGAGTTCAGCAACAGAGGTCACGCTATAAGTAATAGCATATAATTATGTAAATATTCTTGTTGAGAAAAGAGGGTGTGTAAAATGTAAACAACTTAAAAAAGTGAAATTGTAAAATTGGTGAGGGGGAATTAAAAGCGATCCAATATTGCAGGGGATGACAAAATGCATGAAGTGTTATTAAATATTATGGATTAAAAAAAAACATTGAAAATATAAAGCCCTAAAAATACAAAACAATAAATTGTAAAAGTGAAACTGTGTGTAGCAACTAAAGTTATGGGGAAAAGGATGTTCTTTATAACTTTACTTGCTATACGTCGTTTCACTTTTATAATAATATTGTTTTTTATTTTATACGGATTTGTACTTTCAGAGTTTTCTAATTATTCATTATGTGTTCCCAGTAACTTTAGTTGCTGCACGTATTTTCACTTTTATAATTTATTGTTTTTTATTTTTTAAGGCTTCATGCTTTCAATGTTTCTTTTAAAAAATCCATAATATTATTGACACTTCGTGCAATTCAAGGTTCTCTACGTAATTATACTTCTGTAATTTTACTATACTTACGTCTTTCGCTATAAGTAAATCCATTGGAACGGGACTTTACTTTTAATATTTTAAAATCTTTGCACAATTTTATTTTTGTACTATGAGAGTAAGAACTTATAAATGCATCCTTCCAAAGTTTCACACTTTGAATATCTTCCGATACTAATTCAGTTTTCGCTAATTTATTTGCACTTTTATAATCTACTTATTTATCCCCCTTTTAAAGTGTTTACATACTTTCTGGTAACTTAACAGGAAGTGTTTTACATTGTTGATTCCTTGCAATTGTAGTACAACATCCTCTCTCGTTAAATCTATAGCATCCCTGCCACTATCCATTCCTCCCAGACTCTCTTGGCTTCTTTTACCGCTCTCAATCTCTCCCTCACCCCATTGTGTAATTTCACTTTTTTATGCTGTTTACGTTTTACGTACCCATTGTTGTACTCTGTTAGTGTTTCAGCGAGAATTTTTTCATAATTGTACGTTTTATAATTTTAGCACAACCCCTCTTGTTAAAATCATGACATCCTCACCACCCTCTCCCTGCATCCTAACCCAGTTATCCTCATACTGTTTCCCCTTCCTCCCCCTTACCTCCAACATACACCTGTTTAAACCACTGACTGCAGCTGCAAAACACAGTACTCTGATATGTCGCTCTGAGTAGACACGACGGGTTTTTAGTAAATTTTACATTTATGCGCCATACTTTTCTTTCATACTTATCAAAAAATATTAGATGGTGCATAGTTAGTTTTACTTTACTTCAGTCCTGAAAGTGATCCAGAGTAATCGAGACATGTAAACTAATAAAAAAACGTGTGTCTGAGACGAAGCATTAAGTGAGAAACGCCCTTATCATAAAGTTATAGGATATTAAAAGTGGTGTATAATACGCAAATGATTCAGGTAACGAAGTGATATGAGTGGCATTGTCAGTATATTTGCCAAGGATATTTACAGGCTGTTCCAGGAAGAATGCTAAATATTTCAGAGGCCATCGTCTGCCAAGTCTTTAGCTGGTTACAGTAAATAAGGCACCAGTTGTAAGAGGACGCGCAGATAGCGCGTCGCTTACTGTTATGATGAATACTTATTAGTCTACGACAGACTATGGAACTCGCGGCTGTGATATGTAAACTAAACGACATTGCTATTTTAAGCTTCATGTTGGCAGTAGTAAATGTACTCGCTCGTAATGGAACTCTCCTCGTTAATACTCGTGCTACGTATGCCAGCATGATATTTATTAAGGCATTTTAAAATAGAATTGTTCTCACTGTTTGCGAAAAGGATTGGGGAAATTATGGTAACAGCAAACGCCGGACTCAAGGGTATTTACAGTAAACTTCTGGAGACTAATACAAAAAATGTCAGGGAGCGGAATTCAGTGCACTATAAACGAATGACTTTTAGTGTATATCATTTAGCAGTAAACTCTGATTCTTTAAACAATCGAACTCCCATGTGTGAAACAACTTCAAACTTCTGATCACCTTACAAATCAGTTAGTGTTTTAAATATTTGATGTTTAGGAAGGAAGACGAAAGTGCAGCTTTAATAGAGGGAAAAGTGAAGGTAGCAAAGGACCAATAGAAAAAAAAGTAAGACGTAGTAGAAAACCTTGGATAGTAAAGAGATAATGAATGTAACTGGTGAATGGAGGAAATTAGGCGAAAAGGATCACAAACGTCTAACCAATGAGAGTGACAGGAAGTAAAAAATGCTAAGCGGAAATGCCTAGAGAACAAATATAAATAATTAGAAGCGTGTTTCACTAGGGGGAAGATAGATACCGCCTACAGGAAAATTGAAGGTGCTTTTGGAGAATAGAGAAGCAGCTGTATAAATATCAAGAATTCAGATGAAAAGCGAGTTCTAAGAAAAGAAGGGAAAGATGAAAGGTGGAAGGATTATATAAAGGGTCTGTGCAAGGTAGCAATATTACAGAAATTTAAGAGGACGTAGATGAAGATGAGATGGAGATGTGATACTGCGAGGAGAATTTGAGACAGCAGTGAAAGATAATTCGAAACAAGGTTCCGAGAGTATACAACAGACCGTCATAACTACTAATAGCCTTGGGAAAACAAGTCGTGATAAATATCATCCATTTGATGTGCAAGATGTTTGAGACACGTGAAATACCGTCATCCTCCAAGAACAATGTAATGATTGCAATTCCAAAGAAAGCAGGTGCTGACAGGTATGAAAATTAGCGATCTATCAGTTTAATACATCATGGTTATATAATATTAACATGAACTCTTAACAGAAGAAAGGAAATACTGGTAGAAGTCGACATAAGGGAAGATAGTTTCGTACTCCAGAAATATTTAGGAATAGGTGAGGCAATACTGACTCTACGATTTATCTTAGAAGATAGACGTACAGAAAGCTCTTGGCAATGTTGACTAGAATACACTCTTTGATAGTGTGAAGGTATCACGTAAAAGACAGGGAACGAAAGGATATCTAAAATTTGTACAGAAACCAGAAGGCCGTTGTAGCATTTGAGGAGGATGAAAGGAGCAGTGGCCCAGAAGGGAGTGACAGTTGTAGCATATCCCTAATGCAATTCACTGTGTATATTGAGAAACCAGTAATGGAAACGTAAGAAAATTTGGAGTAGTAATCAAAGTTCAGGGAGAAGTAAGATAATCTTTGAGGTTAGCCGATGACATTGTAATTCTGTCAGTGACAGCAAAAGATTTTGAAGAACAGTTAGAAGGAATTTACATTGTCTTGAAATGAGGATACAAGATCAACATCAACAAAAGAAATACAACGATAATTGAATGTAGTCGAATTAAATGAGGCAATTCTGAGGGAAATAAACCGGGAAACGAGAAACTTCAAGTTGTAGATAAGTTTCGCTGTTTGGGGAGAAAATTAACAGAGATGGTCGAAGTGGAAAGGATATAAAATGTAGACTTGCAATGGCACGAAGAGCATTTCCGAAGAATGGTTTGTTGACTTAGAATATAGACTTACATGTTGGGATGTCTTCTCTGTAGGTACATGTCCGGTGTTCACCTATCACTGGAAGTGCAACATGGACGCTAAACAGTTCAGACTATAAGAAAACAGACTCTTTTGAAATATGTTGTTACTGAAGAATGCTGTAGATTAAGTGGGGAGATCACGTAATTAATGAGGACGTACTAGATAGAATTGGGGAGACAAAAAGTTTGAACACAACTTAACTGAAATGAGGGAGCGGTTGATAGGACACACTATGAGACATCAGTGGATCGCCACTTTAGTAATAGAGGAAAGTGTGGGGGTAAAAACTGTAGATAGAGTCCAAGAGACAAATACAGTAAGTAGATTCTGAAGAATGTAGGTTGCGGAAGTTATTCGAAAATGAAGAGGTTTGCAGAGTCTTGAATGGCATGGAGAACTGCATCATACCACATTTCGCACTGAAGACCACAAAAACAACAGCAAGTAAGCGAAAAAGTTTAGAAAAGCTTTAAAATTGGGTTTAAAGTTCGTTGGCAGCCGCTAACGGCACTCCGAATCAAGCCCTGGATGTGCAAATTCTGTGTAACTGGCGCTCCGTTTCAAACAAAAACTGGTTTTTCGTACATGTCAATGTTCATGACCTCTTATCTTCGGAACTATGTGTCGTACAACGATATAACTTTGAAGGTACATTTGGTGACGTATATAGAGACTGTCTGCCAAATCTGTTGCGAGTAGATTCAGTAGAAGTAATAAAAAGCTGTGCTTGATTCTAAAGTCTTACTGCATGAACAATGAAAATGTATGAAGCAATAAATTTCTTTCCTTTCATCATTTTGTGGGAGATGCCAGCGAGAGAAAGTTTCATAAAATTTTGAAATTGAATGTCAAATCTGTAGATAGTCACTAAGCACCCTAATTTTCAAATACTGCAGGAATATTGCCTGTGAATTTGCACGTGGTTGGTTACGCTGCATCTATATATATAGTTTGTAGTTGTAATGTTTTCTGTACTTTGTTGTACCTTTATCGGGAGATTATATGTCTTAATGAGTGAATTACGACTGCACTTGCAGATTTTAAATTTGCTCAGTAATTATATGAATTCCGGAACAATTTTGTCCCTGGAAACCGTCATTTGGGTTACCCGCAAATAGGAATTTGCAAGTACAACTGGGTTACCGTTTGGTAATATAGATTACACCCCCAGGGACACGAGTACTGTAACAGCTCCATGGTGGTAATTAAGCTCTGAAATTGCTGTTTACTTCACAGGTCCATGTACCTAACTCTCACAGTTTACTGATGAACAATTTAAAGAGACGCCCACTGTTGCGATCGTTTCAATTGTGCTCAGATTGACTGTGGATGGGGAAATAATCTTCCGTGTTCTCTATTATGGATCACTCTGAAGGTCCTCTGTCAGCATATAGGAGGAAAGCCACCATCTGAAGGGCTATGTGGGGATAAGCTACCTGATAATCCAACATGGAAGTTCAATGTTCAACACTATGTGTCCCCTCTCTGTCAAAGATTGTGAATACGTAACTTTGTTCACAGTCTCCTTACCTTATGTCTACGACGCGATAAAAAACTTATAATTTTGAAAAAAATGTCTAAATAGCCGTTGCGACTGATAATAAATGAACTGGCGCTATTGTCTGTAGAAAGAATCTAATACACGTACTCTTTAAGAAGGAAGAGGCTTCGACTGCCTCATAAACCATGCCATGTACCGCGCACTGTCCTCAGTGTTTCCTCGTCGATGGGTATGACGACTGACTTGGGTCAGCAAAGTTGTCACGTCACGTAGCATAAACTGTTTAGAAGTTTATGTTGCTACGGTCATGAGATGTTCACTCTAATACACCCTACGAGATTCTGAAGATGTTGTCAGGTACAAAATACACGGATAGAAGCCGTATCTATAGTTTGTATGGAAACCATACTTCAGTTATAGGAGTCATGTAGAGGAGGAGATAATGGAGACGGGAATGAGACAGTAATGTAACACAGTCCTCCTGTACATACGGGATCACTAAGGGAAATAGGGGACAAATTTGGAAAAGGGATTGAAGTTTTGAGACAAAGAATAAAAACCTTATGGTTTGCCGTGGCACTGTAATTCAGTCGGAGGTGCCAAAGGACATATATGACCATCGGAAAGGAATCTATATTGTACTGAAAAGAGGATGTATGATTTACATTAAGAAATGTAAAAGAAGGGAAGTGAAGTTCTCACAACCCTACCACAACAAAGGTCAGAACTTAATAATGATTGTGGTGTTGATCACGCTGCTAAATACTTCATTTTCGGGCAACAACAAAGTTATTATGTGGCAGGTGTCATTAGAGCACAGTTAATAAAGTCGTATCATGTAATAATGAATCAACTAGGCACTCATCTTTTCGTGTTTCCCACGCTGGTCTCGTTGTAAAATCGTGGCTCAATCGTCGAAAGTCTAGGTGGTGATGATTCCAAGCTCGGATGCAAAGAGGCCTAGGTTTTATTCTGCTATATTCAAAGGTTTTGTAGATGCGCTTCACAAACCATTCTTGAAGATTAAACTTTTCAAAGTCAGCACAATGGTGATGTAAAAAAATAATCATCACTCCGAATTTAAGGTAGACTTCCTTTTTATTGCTTTTGTTGCAATATCACGTAACACACAAAACATCACATTATAAAACATACTAGAAAACATCTTCCTCACTGTTAAAGTTCACATTTTATAAGCTGACTACAATATGCGTCTTTCCAACATGACGTCCAAGACTTGACTTTCTCAAGGTCCGACTCTCTAACAACTAATAATCGCTTACGCGCCCAAAAATCAGAGTTACTGGTACGACAAAGATCATAGTGACAAAAGAAAGAATACACATAAGAATAATATCATTGCAACATAAACATATCGATGTATCAAAGTACCTCTACATTAGTGAAATCAAATCTGACTGTTGTCTCAGAAATATGTCAACTACTTTACAGAAACACAGTAGAATATTACTGGTATCGAGAGGTTCAGCTGAGGTGCCGTAATGGTAACATAATTCAAGTATCATTACAAAGTGTAGAGGAATTAAATCAGCCGATGCACTGGAGATTAGATTGGAAAATAAAACTTAAAAGGAGTAGATGAGTTTTGTTATTTGGCCATCAAAATTACTGTTGACAGCCGAAGTTGAGAGGACATAGAATGCAGAGTTGCAATAGCAAAGAAAACATTTCTGGAAAAGAGACATTTGTTGTCATCCACTACGAATACAAACGCTAGAAATTTTTGTATGATTTGTCAGTTGTGCATCCTTATACTGAAGTGAAACATCAACGATAAATACTGTAGACGAGAAGGGAATAGAAGTCTAAGAAATGCGGTATTATCAAAGACTACTACACATTTGATTGGTAGATCGACAGACTATTGAACGTATAATGTGTCAACATGAGGAGGAAAGAGTTTAATGCCATAACTTAACGAATGGAGGAAGGGGCTGATGGGATGCAACCTGATGTATCGCAGAATAGTTAATTTTGTGATGTGGGTAATGTGGAAAACTGGGGAGAGGGCCAAAAAGTGTGAAGGCCGACTAAGGCTTGACTACAGTAAGCGGTGTCAACTGAATACAGATTGTTGCAGGTATGCAGAGATGGAAAGGTTAGTATAGGAAAGACTAGATGGAGAAAAGCAACAAGTAACTCTTGGGAATAAAGACCATTACAATGACAGCGCTCGTTAGTAGTGTTGAAATCGTCGTCATCAAACTCAGACTTCGTGCCTCCCACATACTTTCCTCTTTAACTGTTGCAAGCGTCGCAAGTCACCATCCATGTGACCCTGTGAAATGCCAAAGTGGATGCATTTATTTTAACACAACTAGGGATACGGACTCCGCCTGTCGCATAGAAGAGCTAATTGGTGTTGTCGGCTAACTTTAGCGAGCGCTCCGGATTCCTTCTCTATGTGCCAGGTGAAGCCTGAAATGTGGAAACAGAAAGTGACCTGAAACGCACGCAACTTGCCAGAGCGCTTGCTGATTACAGCACAATGTCGCCTTTGACATTTAGTATTCATGAGGCAATATTCCGGTCCAGTGGCGTGAGAGTAAGCAATTAAGAGCCATCTTTCCGTTGGCAGTGAACCATTTTGTGCTGCTATAGCGCTTCTGTATTTACGGCAGCTGTCTGAGTCACTTACGAGTACGTTGGGTGTACGGGTGTACTGTCAGACAATTACACGAAACAGCGTGGCCCGTCGTTCTATTGTAAGGATAAAACGCAACTAAAACGTAAATACGCCATCATTTATTAACGCTAGGCCTCAGATCTACACAATTATTCCTCAGATTACAGTAATTTACCAACAAATTGCCACACTCTTTAAACTGTGACGTAAATATAGCAAATTAAAAAAAGCACATCATTCTGCCACTGCCACCGTCCTTTTATATAAACAACCGTTTTTATTTTTCTAGTAGTCGAGTAATAGCTTGACAGTATTCATACGCGCTAATAATTAATTCTGGTTTTCTATATCTACATCCATAGCTCAGTAATCACCTTATTGTGGGTGGTGAAGCGCTCTTCATGTACTAATGTCCAGACGCAAATG
Organism: Schistocerca cancellata; assembly: GCF_023864275.1. Classification (NCBI taxonomy): domain Eukaryota; kingdom Metazoa; phylum Arthropoda; class Insecta; order Orthoptera; family Acrididae; genus Schistocerca; species Schistocerca cancellata. The sequence continues at coordinate 123,691,619 of NC_064631.1, forward strand.
GTGTGCTGAAAAAAACGATTGTTAGACAAATTCCCTTGGGAGCTCATATCTCACATTTAATTACAGCTCGCCATATGAGTGCCTTGGAGGAACATAGCTTATACTAAGACCTCTATTGGAGTGTCCCTTAGTATACTACTACACAATGTGTACTGTGAGGAGCTACAACTTTATGACTACTGCATTCTCCGAGACTGAATCCGTCTGAGGACGTTGTGGGTAGGTGACGCGATAAGGTATATATGAGGGTTATTTTTTTCAAGCTCCGATAGGTCCTGAAGTGGAAACCATGGTGAAAATGAAAACTGTTTTATTTTCAACATTTAGCGACACCTCCCAGACACTTCTCTTCGTAGTCACAGCTCCGAGTTAGACATTTGTCGCAGCGTCGTAGCGACTTTCCTATACGCTTTTCAAAGAAGACAAAGGCCTGTGATTTCCGCTAATTCCTTATGTTGGTCTGCAGCTCGTTGTCTGTGCCAAAATGCCAGCGGTGAGCAAAGGAGCCAGGACTTGGCTGTATGACAGGTGATCAAACACTATCCATCGAAATAAATGCAGGAGCATCCTTTGTAGCATTTACAGTGTGAGGCCCAGCACAGTCATGGAGAAGGACATGCGTGACTGTTCCGTTCTCTGAACTGCATGAAATCAGGCAGAACCCCATAGCATGCAGTTGACAGCTGGCGGGAGACACTTTTGATCCAGGCATATGTACTCGCTCAGTGTGCACTCACACCTGAAGAGTCGTAGTATGTGATGCGACTGACGACCATACGGCGACACTCCGCAACACATCTGTGCAAAGTTTCATCGGATTATCATAATGGTAATAATTTTGCCACCGATCGGAGCTTCAAAAGAAAATAGTAGCTCTTGTAGACAAAGGCAGCAAAAACGAGTCTGGATTCCTTCTACCTACAGTGTGGACCACAAATGGGGAAATCCAGTGACACTTTTGACGAAGAATGAAGTGTTATGGCCCCTTGCCTGGGAATGACCAACTCGGAAACCGACAAAGCTGTTCGGCTGTTCTCCTGCTACTGTCTTGAGCTTCTATGGGACGTGTTTGAAAGGCGACGAAACCACACTTAGGCGACAAGGTATTGGGGTTCATCACAGGACCACGGAGGTCGGAAGCTTGAGACGCCGTAAAGCATGGTAAGTGGCGATCTGTGTGGTAGATGTGACGACAGAGTATAGTTCAGATGCAGAGGCGAGTGACTGGAACCACGCCATTCAATGCTGGTTGGTGACCTCGGACTTTGCAGCAAACGAACAGTACGGATTCCCGTGCTGAGCGAATGATGTCGTAGCACCACTGCAACAGGAAGGGTATCATCGACATTGGTCATGGATCAAGGGAAGGACTTGTCCTGGTTGGATGAATTAGGTTTTTTGTTACAAGAAGTCGATCGTTGTGTCCGGATACACTACCACCTAGACGAACGGTGACACAAAACATGCGTAACTCCCAATGATGCAGGCTGATGGGGCAGAAGTTTCATGAGATGTGTGATAGTAAACGTAGACACCATGATAGTTGTGGGCTAGATATTTTAGAGGCTTCCATCTTGGGTGTTGCTAACAGGTACTTACGTTATTAAAGCTTACACTTTTGGTCAATTTCCAACTTGCAGGACACTTTCAAGTTCAGTGCATCCCAGTATACTGTAATATTATCCAGTTACCACATATAATACAATATAATATTTCAATATTGTGAGCAACGTCCGAGGTGGACATCTTTAAAACGGCTTTTAGCAAATATACGGCTGTGGTTCCCCAAATGACCAAAATTTTTTGGTGGTAGATGAGGCGACCATTATTGCAGGCCAACTGTTTCGCTTCATGCTTGATGTCTTAACAATTGGCAATCTTCCAGCAAGATAACTGACTGTATCATAGGGCTCAATCATTATGCAGTGGTTTCAGGAGCATTTTCTTATTTGAGCCAAAAACAGATACAACACACTATTACAGGGCTATTACAAATGATTGAAGCGATTTCATAAATTCACTGTAGCTCCATTCATTGACATATGGTCACGACGCACTACAGATACGTAGAAAAACTCATAAAGTTTTGTTCGGCTGATGCCGCACTTCAGGATTCTGCCGCCAGAGCGCTCGAGAGCGCAATAAGACAAAATGGCGACAGGAGCCGAGAAAGCGTATGTCGTGCTTGAAATGTACTCACATCAGTCAGTCATAACAGTGCAACGACACTTCAGGACGAAGTTCAACAAAGATCCGCCAACTGCTAACTCCATTCGGCGATAGTATTCACAGTTTAAAGCTTCTGGATGCCTCTGTAAGGGGAAATCAACGGGTCGGCCTGCAGTGAGCGAAGAAACGGTTGAACGCGTGCGGGCAAGTTTCACGCGTAGCCCGCGAAGTCGACGAATAAAGCAAGCAGGGAGCTAAACGTACCACAGCCGAAGGTTTGGAAAATTTTACGGAAAAGGCTAAAGCAGAAGCCTTACCGTTTACAATTGCTACAAGCCCTGACACCCGATGACAAAGTCAAACGTTTTGAATTTTCGGCGCGGTTGCAACAGTTCATGGGAGAGGAAGCGTTCAGTGCGAAATTTGTTTTCAGTGATGAAGCAACATTTTTTCTTAATGGTGAAGTGAACAGACACAATGTGCGAATCTGGGCGGTAGAGAATCCTCACGTATTCGTGCAGCAAATTCGCAATTCACCAAAAGTAACATGTTTTGTGCAATCTCACGGTTTAAAGTTTACGGCCCCTTTTTCTTCTGCGAAAAAAACGTTACAGTACACGTGTATCTGGACATGCTGGAAAAGTGGCTCATGCCACAACTGGAGACCGACAGCGCCGACTTCATCTTTCAACAGGATGGTGCTCCACCGCACTTCCATCATGATATTCGGCATTTCTTAAGCAGGGGATTGGAAAACCGATGGATCGGTCGTGGTGGAGATCACGATCAGCAATTCATGTCATGGCCTCCACGCTCTCCCGACTTAACCCCATGCAATTTCTTTCTGTGGGGTTATGTGAAAGATTCAGTGTTTAAACCTCCTCTAGCAAGAAACGTACCAGAACTGCGAGCTCGCACCAACGATGCTTTCGAACTCATTGATGGGGACATGCTGCGCCGAGTGTGGGAGGAACTTGATTATCGGCTTGATGTCTGCCGAATCACTAAAGGGGCACATATCGAACATTTGTGAATGCCTAAAAAAACTTTTTGAGTTTTTGTATGTGTGTGCAAAGCATTGTGAAAATATCTCAAATAATAAAGTTATTGTAGAGCTGTGAAATCGCTTCAATCATTTGGAATAACCCTGTATGTTAGCTACCCACCTGACATGCACCTCTTGAAACACATCGGGGATGCTATTGGGACCTACCACTGGGTCCACAAAGCAAATTCCCATAGTGTACGGGAATTGTGTGACAGAAACCTCCGGAAACTTAGCAAGGACAAATTGAGTCCTAGGTGCCTGCAGGCAGGCTATGGTGCTGCTCCTGCGCCTGCAAGTGGGTATAAGGGATCGGGTGGGTCTGAGCGATTACCTGCCTGCAGGTACCTAGGACGTTCCTCACAGTTTGTCGGTGCTCGACAAAACTCGGCTGATGGCACCGGAGGGGTGGCCATAACAAAAGGTGTCAGAGGGACCCTTCGCCATTTTATTTACGCAAGTGTCAGTGTCACACGTCTCTGTGATCAGTCACAGGTGTGGGCGAAACAGGAGAGGCGAAAAAGTATAAGCTCCGTCGGTGCTTCAGTTCGCGTCCAGGCTTGGTCGACTGGTTTTAAACAAACCCTAGTGGGTCTATCCTGTATACCAGAATCACGCTGCACACAGAATGGGTGCAATCATGTTCAGCAGAGTTGCTGGCCCGTAGTGTCCTTAGGGAAGCGTTGAATCGTCTGGTGGGTGTCAACAGTGTCAAATGTTGCCAAGGAAGTTGTCATGTTGCTTGTCAAATTGTGAACTGTCGCTTTCAACTACTAATCAACGCCCCTAGAAAAAGGGTGGTTGCATTGAAGACCTTTATGCTATCACCTATGCGCTCTTCAACTTCGTTCTGAGCAGCGGTGTGTCTGAAATGGTATCCACGACCACCCATGATGAAACAGCGTTACTTCAATTCTGGGGATCATGATTCTGACCTTAATCGCAGAGCCATCAAAAGGAGTCGTGAAATTCGCGAAAATATGGTGTGATACCTTTCCATCATGTGAAACTCTGCGGTGGTGGCGTTTAGGAGAACTGCGGATTAATTGGATGCCAATCTGACATCATTAACCGACGGACTTCTGAGCTCAGATTTTTCTTTCTTTCTTTTTTTTCTTTTTGCATATGTTGAGAACTCGCTGTTTGAAGTGTCGTGAGCCCGAGGATGACGACACAGAGCGCCACGCTTTTGCACCATTACAGAAGAAGGTTGGAGACACGTGTGAGCCAAATTTCGAACTTGCCACGAGAGCCAATGGCTTTTCGAATAAGCAATTCAGTAATTGTGTTGCGTCGATCAACGAACGCATCACACTACAGGATCCCTTCGGCCACCAAATTCCCTCACCTAAAACTTCTAACGTTAAGAAAGAAGCTACAGGGAAGATTAAGAGATAAAAAACAAATTGTAAAGAAAAGGCATCCTCTGTATTGTCTTCATCCAGATAAACACAGACTTGATTTACGCCAAAGGGTCATAACAAAGACAACATACTCCGAAGGAGAATAAACAGATTTTGGAACAGTAGAGCCGAGAACCAAAGTCTTGTTGACACGGCTAAAAAGCCGTGTATAGCCAGAAAGTAAAGTAATTTCCCATAGGTAGTGTTACTCAAGCCCTGAAATCTTCAAACAAACATTTCGAAAACGCTATGCGACTCGTAAAGTTGAATACAAATAGTCAAATACACACTTTTTTCATACATTCAGAGGAACAGAAAATAAACTGGGCCTGCATAGCTTACACTTGACTGGTGCAGAGTGAGTACTTATTTGTAAAGGACAGTGCATTAAATCAGCAAGTGTTAACTTTCTGCTTACAGCATCCACCTTTGCAGTGAGGAAACATCGTACATTTTGCAGGTTTTTCCTGCTAATATAAGGAATCTGTAACCCATGTGACTCAAAAAGTGATTCATGTGTATCGTTTTTACTTGCAAAATCTACGAGAGCTATATATAATCTACAGCAATCCTCGAAATGGGTCCCATTCACTTATCTCGAAGGGACATGAAACTTAAAAGCACAGAAAACAAGGCGTTTATTATCAGCGTCTCGTAAGACCGAAATTCGGTGCCTAATTTCCGATACAATATGAGTGATTCTGTGTCGAAAAGCTACACCACTAAATTCAATAAGATGTCGCCAACATAACGTCGCACAATACAGTGGCGTAATACAATTTTACAACCATTTACATTTTGCACTAAATCGTTAAGCAGTGGATTTAAAACTAAATACATTGTAAGTGAACACAAGTAAACGATTTTACATCCCTCCGGTCGTACTCAGACGTGCGATTACAAATTTCAGATTTATGGCAGGCAATAGTGACATCTTATCTCAACTCCTGTTTCTTGTATAAATATAAACTGCTTCATACTTCAATAGAGAATAACATTCCTAAATTTACAGCATAAAAAAGGTAAAAATTAACGTGTGGTTCTGTAGTCAGATAGTACGAGCAACTTATAAGCTTCCATTTTAGTATGCACAAGCACATAGACCTATTTCTACTAGCGGAGTGATCATAACCAAGAAATGCCAGTCCAACCTCGGTACAATAACTAAGCTTCACCACAGCAGGTGAAGTGGAGCCGTGTAATTGAATGCTTCATTCACTAAAGAATCTGCACGACAATGTGGAACTCCACCAGACTAAGGCAGTCTTCTCTCTAACACAGCTCCACCAACTAGCATAAAACTAAACTCCGAACACCAAGTAGCTTTAATACTGTATAACGTGATGGCAAAATTCTTCCAAACAAGAAGGACCACATGGGCTGCAACTCGCAAACGATTCCCACTGGTCGAAAGAAAAATGATTCCCCAAAGCCGTTTAAACGATTCAATGAACAATAAAAGAGATTGCGTCAATGTTTGTATCGACCAGTCGAAACTGATTATAGGCGACACGTCTACAATACGGCCAAGATAGACACCGCAATTTTTTTCATTTTTTTCCCTTTAGTTATCAGTCTATTGACTGGTCTGACGCGACCCACCACGAATTCCGCTATTGTGCCAGCCTTTTCGTCTTAGGGCAGCAATTGCAACTTACGTCCTCAATTATTTGTTGGATGTTTTGAAATCTGTGTCTTCTATAGTTTTTCCCCTCCACGTCTCCCTCTAGTACTATAGAAGTTATTCCATGGTATCAGATGTCTTACAGATCTCCCATCATCCCGTCTCTTCTTCCTTTCAGTGTTTTCCATACATTTCTTTCTTTGACAGTTCTGTGAGAAACCTCCTCATTCTTTACCTTGTATGTCCAACCAATATTTAGCATTTTTCTCTAGCACCACATCTAAAATGTTTTGATTCTCTTCTGTTCATATTTCTCACAGTCCATGTTTCAATACCACGCAATTCTGTGCACCAACGTATCTTCTCTAGAGTTTCTTTCTCAAATTAAGGCGTAGTCTACTAGCTGACTTTTCTTGGCTATTAATGCCCTTTCTGCCGGTGCTAGTGTGCTTTTTATGTCGCCATGGCCCCTTCCAACATGACTTATTTTTCTGAATAGGTAGCTCAATACCTGAACTTCGACCATTTCATGATCCGCAGTTCTGTTAAGTTTCTTGCTCTTCTCATTTCTGCTGCTTCACGTTACTATCCTCAATCTTCGATTTACTCTCTATCCATATTCTGTAATCGTTAGAATTTCGATTCAGTTCAGTAGATTCTGAAGTCTTGTTCGCTTTCACTCAGGATAGCCTGAATATTAAGCCCACTCTTGAACCATTTTTATTTCCGTCATTGATTCTTCGTTGTATAGACTGAACAGTAGGGCCTAAAGACTACATCCCTGTCTTATACTCTTTTTAATAAGACCACTTCGTTCGTTGTCTCCCAGTCTTATTGTTCCCCCTTAGCTCTTGTACGTCGTCTTTATTACTCGCCTTTCCCTGTAGCTTCTCCTATTTTTCTTAGGATTTCTAACATCTTACACAATTTTACGTTGTCGAAAGCTTTTTCCAGCTCGACAAACGCCAGGAGCATGTCTTGGTTTATTTTCACTCTTGTTGCCATTATCAGCCGCAACGTCAGAGCGACCTTTCTCGGTTTTCCTAAAGACAGACTCATCGTCATGGAACACGCAGTCAACTTTCTAGTCCATGCTTGTTATTCTTGTCAGTAACTTGTTCGCACTAGCTGTTATGCCGATTATCTGATTATTCCGGAACTTGTTGACTCTTGCTATCTTTGGAATTGTGTGGATGACGTTTTCCCTGAAGTCTGATGGTACATCACCTGTCTCATAAATTTTACACACCAACGTGAATAGTCGTTTCACTACCACTTCTTACTGCGACTTCGGATATTTCGATGGAATGTTATCTATCTCCTCTACATTAGTTGGTCTCAAGTAGTCTGAAGCTCTCTTAAATTGTGATTTTATTATTGGCACCTATTCCTGTTCCCTGTTGACTCCTGTTTTTTCTTCTATTACGTAATCAGACAATTCCTCCCCCTCACGAGGCCTTCTGTGTACTCTTTCCACCTATTCGCTTTCTCCTCCGCATTTAGCAGTGGAATTCTCGTTGAATTCTTAATGTTACCTTCGTTGCCTTTACGTTGACCGAAGGTCATGCTGCCGGCCGTGGTGGCCGTGCGGTTCTAGGCGCTTCAGTCTGGAAACGCGTGACCGCTACGGTCGCAGGTTCGAATCCTGCTTCGGGCATGGATGTGTGTGATGTCCTTAGGTTAGTTAGGTTTAAGTAGTTCTAAGTTCTAGGGGACTTATGACCACAGCAGTTGAGTCCCATAGTGCTCAGAGCCATTTGAACCATCTGAAGGGCATGCTGACTTTTCTATATGATGAGTCAGTCCTTCCGACAATCATTTCTTTTTCAGTATCTTCACAGTTTTCACTGCACTTCCTATTTATTTCATACCTAAGTGACTCGTATTTCTGCATTCCTGAGTTTGGCTGAACGTTTTTGTACTTCCTTCCTTCATCAATCAACTGCAGTTACCCATGGTTTCTTCGTTGTTACCTTCCTTGAACCTAAGTTTTTCTTTCCAACTTCAGTGATTGCCCTCTGTAGACATATCCATTCCTTTTCAACTCTCATAATCGCAGTCTCTTTAGCCTCAGAGACCATCAAACGTATGTCTTCATTCCTCAATAGTACCTCACTTCGTTGCACTTTTATTTTTACTGATTATTTTCTTGAACTTCAGCTTAATCTTCATCATTACTAAAGTGTTATCCGAGTCACGTCTTACAATTTAATATCTTGTTTTGTAAACTGTACCAGACCGCGATTTAGTATAGCTGGAATATTCCCTATCTTCCGGCCTTGTCCAAATACACTTCGTCATCCTGTGATTCTTCAAAGAGTATACTCTGTTACTAACTGATATTGATTGCAGAACTCCGTTAGTCTTTCTTCTCTCCGTTCCTACTCCAAAGGCCATACTCTACCGTAACCCTCCCTTACCCTACAACCGCAATAAACTTCTCATGCGTATTAGATATTATTTCCATTTACGTACTGAACTACCCGTTCAATATCCACATATACTTCCTCTGTCTCTTCATGCTCTGCATGTGACGCCGGCACATGTACCTGAACCTACGTTGTCAGTTATGGTTTGCTGTCTATTGTGATGAGAACAACACTTTCACTCAACTGAACTTATTCGCTGCCCCACTTTCCTGTTCATAACGATTCCTACCCCGTTAATGACATTTTTACTGCTGTTCATATTAACCTACACTCGTTGTTGTTGTTGTGGTCTTCAGTCCAGAGAGTGGTTTGATGCAGTTCTCCATGCTACTCTATCCTGTGCAAGCTTCTTCATCTCCCAGTGTCTACTGCAACTTACATCCTTCTGAATATGTTTAGTGTATTCATCTCTTGGTCTCCCTCTACGAATTTTACCCTCCAAGCTGCCTCCCAGTACTAAATTGGTGATCCCTCCTTCTAGTCAAGTTGTGCCACAAATTTCTCTTCTCTCCAGTTCTATTCAATAACTCGCCATTAGTTATGTGATCTTCTGTAGCGCCACATTTCGAAAGCTTATTTTCTCTTCTTGTCTAAACTATTTATCGTCCACGTTTCACTTTCATACATGACTACACTCCATACAAATACTTTCAGAAACGACTTCCTGACACTTAAATCTATACTCGACGTTAACAAATTTCTCTTATTCAGAAACGATTTCCTTGCCACTGCCAGTCTACAATTTATATCCTCCCTACTTCGACCATCATCAGTTAATTTGCTTCCCAAATAGCAAACCTCATTTACTGCTTTAAGCGACTCATTTTCTAATCTAATTCCCGCAGCATCACCCTGTTTAATTCGACTACATTCCATTATCCTCGTTTTGCTTTTGTTGATGTTCATCTATTATCCTCCTTTCAAGACACTGTCCATTCCGTTCAGCTGCTCTTCCAGGTCCTTTGCTACACTCATCTCATCATAAAGCCCTGTCCTCTTTCCAGTTCACTTCACTGACCCTGATTATATCTAGGTTAAACCTCTGCAGTTCCATTTTTAGATTTGCTAGCTTCTTACTACGTTCAGATTTCTCACATTCCACTCCCCAACTCGTACAACGTTGCCCTTTTGTTGGTTATTCAATCACTGCCCCGTTTGCTGTCACCTCCACGATATCCGAATAGAGGGTAATACGGAATCTTTTGCGGCTGGATAGATCATTATAACACATGACACATGGCCTATGAATATACATTATGAGTCTTGAATTCAGCCGTTTCCCTTGCCCGTTGCATCGTCGCGACGTTGATCAATGCTGAATCTTCCGCCTTTCAGGGGAAGAGAGTAGCCGCAACCTCTTTCCGGTCCTGCACCCTCGTTCACAAGGCTGTTTGGCAGAAGGAGTGTGACGTCTTTTGTCAGGAAACTTCGGTAAACCGCGCTCTACAAGAAGTTAAATGTGATTCGAAGAAATGAAAGTGAAGCAACTTTTATACAGATGAAGAGCTAGGGTCAGCAGACCATCTGTTACGTTTTTCGAAGGTTTTCAATAACTCTAAATCTGTTTGCAAAGTCGACTGTGACTTTGACGGATCATAGCGGGGTTGACTCGGAGTCACATTACTCGCTCCCTGCGTTATTGCATTCTGATACGGAATCAGACGGCAGATGATCACCAAGATCCCCATGAGAGAAGCAGCTGTAGGCTAGAGATCTACTTCACAGCCTGTCTAGAAAATTCTAATTTACCGAACAAAGAAAAACAGTCACATGTCCACCGAAGATTGCGATTTAGCTTCCCTAGCAACTGTGACGAATTTTTTCCGTTCAGTTTAATTCACAGTTTCCATGAGTTAGGGATTCTTCGATACAACAAGTGCACTGAACATATCTTATCTTGACCATGTGTCACAGTGGGGCACAGTGTTGAGTAAATTTAGCAAATGTAGAAACCCAACTGATCACCGGATATCTCTGTAATAAAATCGAATAGTTTTTCACATGTGGAGTATTCGAGAGAAGTTTCTTCCCTCCGGGAACCTCATACGATTTATTACTATCATTAGGGATGCATGTCTGTAATTCCTTCCATCATGTGCCCTGTTTACCAAAAAAGTCAAACAGGTTTGTTTCTGCGTTAGATGTTGTTGTTCAGTCCGAAGATTTACTTGGTGCAGCTCTGTTTTATGTGCAAGTCTCACCATATTTGCATGAGTACAGGTACCGACATCCAACTGAATCACCTTAGTGTAGCCACATCTCAAGCAATGTCTGTGCAGATAACACAACATAGAGAGTCTTTTTCCTAAGTTTTCAATGGAATACTCTAACAAAGAAATTGTTCACTTCCAACTGTTTTGTAAGACAAGGTGTGCTTTTTCCACCATATCATAGGGATCTCGATCCAAACGACTGCGGTTCAAATCCATCTCCAGCCGTCCAAATTCAGGTTCTCCACGATGTCCCTAAAACGCTTAAGGCAAATGATGCGATGCTTCGTTTCAAAGGAGCCTCCAATTTCCGTCTGCAGTACGAGGCTGCGACCTATTCGTCGAGGCGCGTTAAACCATAAGTTCCCTCCCCTCCCACTATGCCTGTCAAAAAATGAAGCACCCTGAAAAGAAGACATGGTCTGATAACAATGTAACTCTGTACACCTACACAACATCGGCGGATATGTAAAAGAATTAAATTTTTATCTCTGCGACAGTTGTTGTTCGTCTTCAGTGTTATATCCGGGTTTGGTAGGGTGTATAAGGAGTGTGAACAGCGTCAGAGTGAAAATGTCATTCTGGAAACTCCATGGAATGCTGCTCATGAATGGCATCACAACAGCTCAAATCATCAGACTGAGGGGAAAAAAATGGTTCAAATGGTTCTGAGCACTATGGGACTTAACATCAGAGGTCATTAGTCCCCTAGAACTTAGAACTACTTAAACCTAACTAACCTGAGGAAATCACACACATCTATTCCCGAGGCAGGATTTGAATCTGCGACCGTAGCGGTCGCGCGTTTCCAGACTGTATCGCCTAGAACCTTTCGGCCACACTGGCCGGCAGACTGAAGTACAAGCAAGCTGTCAGGTTACGTGCGAAAAGAGTTAGAGTGCTGTCATAGAAAATCGCACCGGAGGCCATAGCTCCACTTGTATGGCCCGTGTGTCTAGCACACAGACATGTTGGATGCAGGCCCCTAAGTGACCTTCTAAACCACACACCGCCATCACTGGTACAGAAGCAGAACTATCAGAAAAAAAAACGACCTAATCCGTGCCCTCCAATGAGCTCTCGCTTGACGCCACTGAAGTCGCAAATGGCGGTGGCCTGGAGTCAGTGAACTGTACGCAACACGGCACCTGTATAGGAAATGTCCTCGAAGTGAGCGATTTGTTGCACGACGGTGTTCCCTGTCGGTAGCGCGCAGTCTTCTTACGACCGTACATTCTCGTGATCCCCGCTGCCTGCAGTCATGTACAGTGGCTACACTCCTGCCATATCGTTATTCAGATTCGCAAAAGGAACATCTAGCTTCTCGTGGCCCTATTACACGAACTCTTCCAAACTCATTGAGGTGCTGATAATGTCGTCTTTGTAGCCTTAAGGGGCTCCGGAAAGGCTCAAAATCATGAAAAGTTCAATTTTTACTTTTTTGCGTTTTCTGAATCTGCAGACTATTACCTTTTAATAGATATATAATTTATTCAATTCCGAAGACTACAACTATTTTTAAATTTTTTTTGAAATGTGTTCTACATGGGCGTGACCCACTGTGGCGCTGTTAAACTGCTGTCAAATGCTGTTATTATTAACGTCCGTGTTCATCAGGTACATTTCAGTGATGTGAGATAAAGTATGTGTTGTGGCTAACGTGTTGTAAGTAGGCTGTTTAGATTTTTATATGGGTAATGCCACGTAGCGCTCTGTATGAAAATCACTGGCTGTGCTGTGTGCAGTCTGTGGCTAGTTTTCATTGTTGCCTGACATTGTTGTCATGAACTGCTATAGCTGGATGTGAACAGCGCGTAGCGTTGCGCAGTTGGAGGTGAGCCGCCAGCAGTGGTGGATGTCGGGAGAGAGATGGCGGAGTTTTGAAAAATGTCATGAACTGCTGTATATATTATGAATATTGAGGTAAATACATTGTTTGTTCACTAAAAAAAAAAAATTGTAAAATTTTTTGTGGGGAGCATGGGGGCTATGTAAGTAGGCTGTTTAGATTTTTATATGGGTAATGCCACGTAGCGCTCTGTATGAAAATCACTGGCTGTGCTGTGTGCAGTCTGTGGCTAGTTTGCATTGTTGCCTGACATTGTTGTCATGGACTGCTATAGCTGGATGTGAACAGCGCGTAGCGTTGCGCAGTTGGAGGTGAGCCGCCAGCAGTGGTGGATGTCGGGAGAGAGATGGCGGAGTTTTGAAAAATGTCATGAACTGCTGTATATATTATGAATATTGAGGTAAATACATTGTTTGTTCACTAAAAAAAAAAATTTGTAAAATTTTTTGTGGGGAGCATGGGGGCTATGTAAGTAGGCTGTTTAGATTTTTATATGGGTAATGCCACGTAGCGCTCTGTATGAAAATCACTGGCTGTGCTGTGTGCAGTCTGTGGCTAGTTTGCATTGTTGCCTGCCATTGTTGTCATGAACTGCTATAGCTGGATGTGAACTGCGCGTAGCGTTGCGCAGTTGGAGGTGAGCCGCCAGCAGTGGTGGATGTCGGGAGAGAGATGGCGGAGTTTTGAAAAATGTCATGAACTGCTGTATATATTATTAATATTGAGGTAAATACAGTGTTTGTTCTCTATTAATATCTTTCATTTGCTAACTATCCCTATCAGTAGTTAGTGCCTTCAGTAGTTTGAATCTTTTATTTAGCTGGCAGTATTGGTGCTCGCTGTATTGCAGTAGTTCGAGTAATGAAGATTTTTGTGAGGTAAGTGATTTCTGAAAGGTGTAGTTTAATGTTACTCAGGGCCATTCTTTTGCAGGGACCTTTGATAGTCAGATTTCGTTGCGCTAAAAATATTGTGTGTCAGTTTAAGCACAGTCTTGTATAAATTGTTCTAAGGGGACGTTTCACTGTGATCGTTCAATATATATCGCTGGTGTGATTGTCGATTATTTCATGTTTATTTACTCTGCCGTTATCTCGAAAATATTCGTAATTAATTCTGTTTCTTGAGTCTCTGTTTTGTTGAAGTATAATAATGAGTAAAAGTAAAGTTATTAGAAATCCTCTGAAGGCTTTTAAGAAAAGGAGAAATGTTGGAAAGCCAAAGGTATGTGTTATTACTGTAAATAATAACATTCTAACATGGTACGAGCGATGCTTGCTTTAGACAAGGAACGCCTTTGGGCTGCAGACAGGGCTGTAAAGAGTCTAGAAATACAAGCAAGAGTAAACAGGAGGAGGAACAAGAGGAAGCTGGAGGAGGAGTTTGCAGAGGATGAAGATAATCCATCCTATGGACCTGGAATGCACTAAAAAGTTAATCCAATCTTTGTCGCTCGATTCCCAAAACTTTTATTTTCTCATACTAATTACATGTTTTCTAAGGATCTTCCAAACATATTTGTTTCAAACTTTCAGTAAATGTTACACAGTACCTTCTGCATAATTTAACACAGCCTTTTTCCAAAAAACTATATATTTTTGAATATATAAATAAAAAATTGCAAAGAAATGTTGTGAATTTTCATTACAATTGAAAAAAAATCATCTTTAATAACTGAACTAAAATTTTGTAAATTCCCTGTGTTAAGTTGTAGCCCATATTCCAATAAATAATCTGTAAAAAGTTCAACTTCCTACTTCAAATATTTTGTGAGGAAAGATGTAATTTATAAGCGTTATTTTAACATTGCAAGTATAGGGCGTTCCGGAGTCCCTTAAAGAGATTCTTGACTAACTCACGACGCCCAGTGTCAGAGGCACCTAACGGCAAGAGCCGTTACTGCGTGTATTTACAGCGAAAGTGATTTGTATCCTCATAGCGGCCATACTCGTTGCACTCTTAAGCTACTCGCGCGAAATTTGTTCAAATGTTCAAATGTGTGTGAAATCGTATGTTACTTAACTGCTTAGGTCATCAGTCCCCAAGCTTACACACTACTTCCTAAATTATCCTAAGGACAAACACACACACCCATGCCCGAGGAAGGACTCGAACCTCCGCCGGGATCAGCCGCACAGTCCCTAACTGCAGCGCCTTTGACCGCTCGTCTAATCCCGCGCGGCGCGAAACTTGAATAGATGTCATCTTTAAGATATAATAACACGCCTAGCTACTTTCTTTTATGTTAGACAACTCCTTCTTGGTGTCTGTGTATTTAGGCCACATTACCGGAAGGGCAGAAGCAGTGGAAAGAAATGTCATAGAGGGAGAGGTAGACGGCCGAAGAACTACAGGAAGCTCACCGTTGCGATGGATAGACCACATTAAGAACATGGCTAACATGGGCAGCAAGCCAACCGTGATGACGAAGACAAGAGCTTGGTAGATGCAGGTCGTGATGCCAATACACGCTTCTGTAGCGTTGGTCCAGAGACAGAGATAGATAAGTATGTAGATCTGCTGCTGACTATAGTGCGTGGTTAGCGAAGTATACATTACTGCCAGTATGTAACGCAGCGGCACGGAGGCTCAAGAGACAAGGGAACGCGCTGTGTGCGCCGCGTGCAGTGGCTGTGACGTGGGCGGTAGGAGGCCTTCCGCCGCAGCGCCGGCGGCGCGGCGCCCGACTGCCGGCGATTAGGTTAATCGACGGCACGTCCTCTGGCCGCCGCACGCAGCCGCACGCGTGTGCGCGCTCGCCTCGACCCCGCCTCACCTCGCCGGCTCACGCACTGCACTGACGCACGCTACCTGCTGACAGCGCCGTAACAAGCCGAGCCGGCAGTAAGCCGTCAGACCCGAGCCAAAGGGACGCGCGTTAACCCCGGGCATTCAGCGCGCCGCCCGGCGGTAATGAATTGACTGTCGCACGGACGACTGGCGTTTATGTCGCAGGCAGCCAGATGCCAACGCACATCGTTTGTCGCACTGCTGCCAGTTCCAGCTGCGCCGTAAACAACGACCACTTGCCTGCCAAGAACTATATTGTCTGAAGTGGTAACATTCAGTTGTGCTTAAACTAAAGGTAGTTTAATAACCACGTCCTCAAGGGGTGGTGCTATTAAAATTTTTTATTTTTCCCGTTTCAGATTCAATTTGTCGCAAATCGCATTTTTGTTTTTACTTTTCAAATTCATGAGTAATCGTCTATATAGGTAATTAAGTGATCATTTGTGACAATTTGCAACTGCTAAAACAGATACACTGACAGAAAAAGAAGTTAACTTCTGATGCTTTGGATTCACAGTCATATAATAATTCTGAAAAGATATCATAGTCGCCGCTGACTGTATAAAATATTTATTATTACTATTTCAATTTCAAGTAACACTGCAAACACAAAAATACAAAAGTGAAGCACAGTGGAAATATATATATACGTATAAAATTAAGTAAACATTCCATTAAAAAAGTGGCTCAATTA
The DNA here is from genome assembly GCF_023864275.1 of Schistocerca cancellata. Classification (NCBI taxonomy): domain Eukaryota; kingdom Metazoa; phylum Arthropoda; class Insecta; order Orthoptera; family Acrididae; genus Schistocerca; species Schistocerca cancellata. The sequence continues at coordinate 123,707,832 of NC_064631.1, forward strand.
TACAAATTGGAGAGAAATGTACATTACTCACATTCTGTCAGAATATAAAACTATCTGTACAGGCCGTCGTCAAAATGCAGCCTTTAGACTGTGAGAGTCCCACAAGATCCGAAGGGTACGACTCTTATTACATCGTGATACATTGTTAAATATGTACTGAACTGTCGATGTTACCATCGTTGTAATAATCTATCACACATTCAAGTTCAGGTGCACCTACAACGTGTGGAGCTAAGTCAGTTGGCGCGAAAGTACATTTACTAAATATACTGGCTGAGCACATAGCAAAGATAGTGCACACCAAGGCTACAACTCATATGCTTTATATTGTAAAGTCTTTTCCTCTGTCGAGATCATACAGCTTTCGAAATAGTGCTATGATTGTAATGAGCAGTAGGATGGGAATATTTATTTATAACATAATAGAGGATAATACATGTGTTATCTGTTAATAAGCTCTCACATTTTTTTTCTTTATTGTTATTTTAATACCCATATAACAGGTAGGCTGGCAGCAGCACAATACGCCGCTCTTCAGCCAAAGACAGCATCTCCAGCGGTAATTCAGTTGAATACCGCCCTTCGATTGTGCTATTCCAGTACTAATTGAAGTGATAGGTGTTGCAGGTTCCAGCCAGCCAGCCATCCCGTCGGCGTGCAGCAGTCCAGCCAGCAGCCAGCAGCCAGCAGCGGTCCCCGCCAGCAGCGGTCGCAGCCACCAGCGGTCGCAGCCAGCGGCCAGCAGTGGTCCTAGCTGCCCTCACCATCCGCCAGCAGCAGCAGCAGCAGCAGCAGAGGCGTCCCCACCAGCCAACCAGCCGGGTCACCCCCCCCCCCCCCAGCGCCAGCAGAATGGGGCTTAGGCCCCAGTCTTCTTTGTCATTCTCCGTCCCTTTCTCCTCTGTGTCTCTCGTTGCCCTGCCCGTCTCTCGTTTGCTCCTTTGTCTAGTATTGTGTTTTTTTCCCCCTTATCATAATGTCAACCCCCACCACCTCTTCTACAGCCAGCACCACTGCCATTATATCCACCTCCCCCTCTGCTGCTGCCACCACTATCACGTGGTGTGCCACTTCACTCCCCCCTCAGTCCATCCACCACCTCACTCTCTCATCTCCCTCCCTATTTGTCGTCCCATCCCCAGCTCCTCCCTCCCATGCCTCCTCTGGTCCCTTCCCTCCACTGCCTCCCTCTGCTCCTTCCGTTTCTGCGGACCCCGCCAGGGTGGTCGCCCCGCGGGCTACGGCCCACGATCCACTCTCCCCTTCGCCTTCAACGTCCTCGTCATTGTCTTCACCGTCGCCTTCGCCATCGCCCTCACCATCTCCGGCGCCGACTCCAGCACCGGGACCTGCCACTCCCCGCCACATTCCAGTCGTTCCTATCCCCCACACCTCCTCCGCCGCCGTCAAGCGCCCCAGTGGCACCCCTGCCTCCTCTACTCCCAAAGCAGCTCTGCCTCGTCCCCCTTCCCCCACCCATGATGCCATGGATGTCTCCCCGCCCGTCCCTGCCCCCTCCTCCTCCTCCTCCTCCTGTACCCCCTCCTCCTACCGCTACCTCCTCTCCCGTCCTGATCCCTCCCTTCTTAAAGCCCAGAACCCCACCCTCTTCCTTCGCCAGAATTGTCCTGTTGCCCCCATCTCCCTCCTCACTCCTCGCCGTGATTTGGTGCTCATCTCCTCCCCCAGCCCTACCCTCCACACAGACCTCCTTTCCCACATCCCTGTCACCCGCTTTGGCCCTCATGCCTCCCTCACCCCTGCTCCTTCCCCGCCTCCATCCCACCAACCCCAACCCCCGCATCGCCCGCCGACCCTCACCGCCGTGATCACTCGGCTTAGTCTGACGATCACGGAGAAGGAGGTGTTGGCGGAGCTTCAGGCCCATTCCCATCTAGAGGTGCTTGCGGTTCATCACATCCACAATGCTGCCGGCCCCACCCACCTTATGTGGGTTTTTTCTGAGCACGCCCCCTCCATAGACTGTCTCCTGAAGGAGGGTGCCCTTCTTTTTAAGCAACGTTATAAAGTTGACCCCTCCCATTCCCCTCCTCAATCCCTCCGCTGCCAAAGGTGCTTGCGGTATAATGCACACCCAACATCTCAGTGCCGTGAAGCCACCACCTGCCCGCACTGTAGGCAAGCCCACTTTTTATGGCAGTGCCCCAATCTCCAGTCCCCCCCCCTCCTGTAATACCTGTAACCTCCCTCATCCTACCTACTCCCAGAAGTGTAAGGCCCGACCCCCTCCTACCACTCCCGAACTCACTGTTCCTGTCCGCCCTCTGGACGCCCCCACCCCTCCTGGCAACTCCCTTCACCCACCCCCTACCACTGTGGACATCATCAGATTCCTCACCATCGTCCTTCAGAATGTTTATCCTTTTCAGCGCCCGCACACCCTCCAACAGATCTCCCTCGCCGCCTGTTCCGTTTTCCAACTCAAAATGTACGCCACCTACTCCAACAACCAGGTCCACTTCACCTTCTCCCATCTTGACACCCTCGTTTAAATCCCTGTCATGGCGCGACAGCACCGAATTGTTTTCAACAACATCCGCTCCCTTCCCACCAACAAGAACCTCTTCCTGCACACCCTTGTCACCCACCGCGTGGATGCCTTCCTCCTCAATGAAACCTTCCTCCAACCCCACCACAACGTCCACACTTCGCCCTACCTCCTCCACCGCTCTGATAATCCCCTCCCGATTGCGCGTGGCGGAGTTGCCATTGGGCACCACCGCCAGATCCCCGTTCGGCTCCAACCTCTCCTTCCCGACCCCACCGAACACCTGATCCTTAGTCTCTTCTTCCCCGGCCTTACCATGACCTGCGCCACCATCTATGTCCGCCCTAACGCCCCTATTCCCTTCGACTTCCTCTCCCACACTGACCGTACCTTCTCCTCCTACGTGATCGCTGCTGACCTCAACATCCATAGTCGTTCCACCGCCCAGTTACGGCGGTGGCATCGGTTCCTCTCCTCCCTTCAAGGCGACCTCATCCCCATCCCCAAACACACCCGTCCCGAATCCAACTCCACTCTCGATGTTATCCTCTCCTCCCCCAGCCTCCTTGGCCGCGTAACAGTTGATGTCCTGGAACCTATTGGTAGCGACCATCTCCCTGTCCTCCTCATTGTTTCAGACGGTCGTCGCCCCCGCCCCAACCCTCGTGATGACCCTCCCCCTAAGTACGTCCATGACTATTCCTGTGCCAACTGGAATGCCTACCAGGATACCCTCTCCACACACGTCGATAGCCACCCTTTCACCTACCACCACCCCGACGATGTCACACATGCCGCCTCCTTTCACCAGCAGACCTTGTCTGAGGCCGTGGAGGCCCACATCCCTACTGTCGCCATCCACCCACACCATCCTACCTTACCACCACAGGCCGTCCTCCTCCTCCATGAATCCCGCCGTCTCTACCGTGCCTTCCTCCGCACGCGTGACCCAGACACACTAGGATGCCACCGGCAACTCCAGCGACACATTCGTAATTTGCTCGCGGCTAAGAAACGCTGGGACTGGCGACAGATATGCACCCATTTAAATGCTACCCTACCTATCAACTCGTCCAAATTCTGGTCAGCCTTCCGTCGCATTACCGGAACTAAACCCTCCCCCTACTATCCTCTTCTCCATGAAGATCACCCCTTCCCTGACACCCTTAGTAAGGCCAATCACTTTGCCTCTTACCTCTCCGATGTCTTTTCCATCCCCAAAGATCCCCAGTTCGATTACTCCCTCTTCCCAGATATCCGCAGTCGAACTGACACCTATGTCCCTCCCCTCGCTCCTGGTTTCCAGTAATTGGACAACATTGCACACACAGAACTCAATGCCGCTATCACTACACAGGATCTCATTGCTACACTCCGCACAAAACGAAACACCGCTCCTGGTCACGATCGTGTCACCTACCGTCACCTTCGTGAAGCTCCTGTCTCTTTCCTCTCCACCCTGGCCAGGCTCTACAATGTAGTCCTGTCCACCGGTTACTACCCCGACCTGTGGAAAACCTCCCGTATCCTGATGTTCCTTAAACCTGGTAAACCGCCGTCCGCCATCTCCTCCTACCGTCCCATCAGCAAGGTCCTAGAATCCATCCTCACCCGACGCATCCACCAGCATCTCCGCCAGCACCGCTTCCTTCCTGTTACCCAGTGTGGCTTTCGGCAGTCCTTCTCTTCCGACGACCTTCTCCATCACCTCACTCATCTCCTTTCTGAACAGCTTAATTCTCGTCGCTCCGCAATCTTCGTCTCCCTGGACCTCAAACGTGCTTATGACCGCATATGGCATTCCGGTCTCCTCTTCAAGCTCCAAACCTTCGCCCTTCCCGTTAACTAAGTCCGTCTGATCGGCTCCTTTCTCTCCCACCGTCCTTCCTATGTCACCATTCATAACACAGTTTCCTACACCTTTTTCCCCTCCGCCGGTGTGCCCCAAGGCTCCGTCCTCTCCCCCCTTCTCTTTGTATATGGCGGACATGCCGCCACCGTCACCCCCGTCCACCTTCTCCAGTTTGCCATTGACACCACCTTCCTTGCTCTTGCTCCCACCCTGCAGCGCTCCCAACACCTTCTCCAATCCCATCTTGACCGGTTCACCGCGTGGTGCAACCAGTGGTTGCTCAAGGTCAATCCCTCCAAAACCCAGGCGATCATTGTAGGCAAAACCACCCCTTCCTTCCGCCTCCTTGATTTCTATCTCACCATCTATGGCCGTCCTATCACCCTCACTCCCACTGTTAAGTACCTTGGCGTCACCCTCGACTGTCGCCTCTCCTGGACTCCCCATCTCCGGACAATCCAAGCCAAGCCACACTCCCGACTCCGTCTCCTCAAGCTCCTATCCGGCCGTACGTGGGGTCTGGACCCCTCCACAATCCTCCACACCTATAAATCCCTCATCTGCCCTATCCTTTGTTACGCCCATCCGGCCTGGATCTCCGCCCCCCTACCTTTTATAAATCCCTCCAAATCCTTGAACGCCATGTTCTCCGCCTCGCCTATCGCATCCGTCTCCCCTCCCCCACGCGGATCCTGTATGATCTCATCCCCTTTCCCCACCTCCTCCTTTTCCTTGAAAGGCTACAGATCCTTTACACGTCCCACAAACTCGATCCTCCTCATCCACTTGTCTCACCCATCCTCTCCCACTCCCGCCCGCTGCCGCGCTTGTGTTCCCACGTCCCACCCGGTCCACATCTCTCCACCCTCCTCACCTTCTCCCAAGGCGGCTCCCGCTGGCTCCCCCTGCCTGATGATGTCCTCCTCCCCTCCATCTACCCCTCCTATCAACTTCAATCCCCCCCCCACATCCTGTGTCCTTTCCCTTAGGCACCCTCCCTCCCTTCTCTTTCCTTTTTCCCCATCCCCTGCCTCCTTCCCTCTTCCCCCGGGCTTCCCCTCCCCCTTACTCCCTCCCCCCTATCTCCCCTGCCCATGGCATCTGCTCTCCCCTCTCCCTCTCCCGCCCTCCCTCCTCATCTCTTGGCTGGTCCCCGGACTCGTACACGGATAGTGAACATTCGCGCGCCGGAGATCAACGCCTCGTGTTCTTTGTGTGCCGTCGTTTTGTGCTTACGTGATTCAGTGTTATTCGTTTTGTGCCCCTACGTTCACGTGTGACAATTTTCGTCTCTGTCTGTGTCGAAGTGTCTGCACAATTTTATCTAGGACTCTACGCCCGTGAACGGCACCTTGTATTTTAAACAGTGTTAGTCTCCGTTTATATGTCCACCATGTTTTTTCTTTAAAGGCCTTCATTTGTATATTTGTGTTCTCTGCGGCTAAAGAGCGGCGTCGTCTGCTGCTGCATGGCCTGCCTGTAATAAAGGTTTCAAAATAACAATAAAGCAAAAAACGATGACACATGCAGATAGTTTTATATTCTGACAGAATGTAAGTAATGTACATTTCTCTCCTATTTTTAGAATTGAGCTTCTTTCTTAATGAAATGTTTGTTTAATTATGTATATACACGCTGTGCTTCACTTTTGTATTTTTGTGTTTCGGTAACTTTTCCAATGTTACTTGAAAATGGCCATAAGGCCGAAATTGCAATAGTAATAATAAATATTTTATACAGTTAACGGCGACTATGATGTCTTTTAAGAAAAAGAAGTCACGACACCAAGAAGGAGCTGGTAGGCGTGTTCCTAAATTTGAGAGGTGACGTGTTTTATAATTTGCTGCCAGTCGCATAAGAGTCGCACTATGAGGATACATATCAGGTTACTTTTAAATACACACTGTAACGGTCGTGAGCGTTAGCTATTTTTGATTTTGGACATGGTGAGTTGGTGTTAGTCAAGAATGTCTTTAAGGTGGCAAAGACGCCATTATCAACACCTCACGAAGTTTGCATGAGGTCTTGTAACAGGTTACGAGATGCCGGATATTCCTGGCAGGAAAAACTTGTACATCTACATCTACATACATACTCCGCAGTCCACCGTACGGTGCGTGGCGGAGGGTAACTCGTATCACAACTAGCATCTTCTCTCCCTATTTCACTCCCAAACAGAACGAGGGAAAAATGACTGCCTATATGCCTCCGTACGAGCCCTAACGTCGCTTATCTTTTTGGTCTTTCCGCGAAATGTAAGTTGGCGGCAGTAAAATTGTACTGCAGTCTGCCTCAAATGCTGGTTCTCTAAATTTACTCATTAGCGATTCACGAAAAGAACGCCTCCTTTCCTCTAGAGAATCCCACCCGAGTTCCTGAAGCATTTCCGTAACACTCGCGTGATGAGCAAACCTACCAGTAACAAATCTAGCAGCCCGCCTCTGAATTGCTTCTATGTCCTCCCTCAAACCGACCTGATAGGGATCCCAGAGTCTCGAGCAGTACTCAAGAATAGGTCGTATTAGTGTTTTTTAAGCGGTCTTCTTTACAGATGAACCACATCTTCCCAAAATTCTACCAATGAACCGAAGACGACTATCCGCCTTCCCCACAACTGCCATTACATGCTTGTCCCACTTCATATCGCTCTGCAATGTTACGCCCAAATATTTAATCGACGTGACTGTGTCAAGCGCTGCACTACTAATGGAGTATTTAAACAATACAGGATTCTTTTTCCTATTCATCTGCATTAATTTACATTTATCTATTCATCAATCACAAAATCTGTCCAAGTCATCTTCTATCCTTCTACAGCCACTCAACGACGACGCCTTCCCGTACACCACAGCATCATGAGCAAACAGCCACACATTACTGTCCACCCTATCGAAAAGATCATTTACGCAGATAGAAAACAACAGCGGACCTACCACACTTCCCTGGGGCAATCCAGATGATACCCTCACCTCCGATGAACACTCACCATCGAGGACAACGTACTGTGTTCTATTACTTAAGAAGTCTTCGAGCCACTCACTTACTTGGGAACCAATCCCATATGCTCGTACCTTAGTTAGGAGGCTGCAGTGGGGCACCGAGTCAAACGTTTTCCGGAAGTCAAGGAATATGGCATCCGTCTGATACCCTTCATCCATGGTTCGCAAGATATCACGTGAAAAAAGGGTGAGTTACGTTTCGCAGGAGCGATGCTTTCTAAAGCCTGTGCTGATGCATGGACAGCAACTTCTCTGTCTCAAGGAAATTCACTATATTCGAACTGAGAATATGTTCGAGAATCCTGCAACAAACCGATGTTAAGGATATTGGTCTGTAATTTTGAGGATCCGTTCTTCTACCCTTCTTATATACAGGCGTCACCTGTGCTTTTTTCCAGTCGTTCGGGACTTTACGTTGGGCAGGAGATTGGCGATAAATGCAAGCTAAATAAGGAGCCAATGAAGTAGAGTACTCTCTGTGCAACCGACCTGATGGCAGCGACGTCACGAGAATGCACGGTCGCTGGAAGTCTGGGCTATGGACGGTCAAGTGGGACTAACGAGAGGGAGAACCATCGTGTTCGGTTCGACGTACGGCTCTGACACACCGTACTGCACCTTCAGCAGCAATATGAGCAGTAGTTGGCACCATAGTGACACAATGAACTGTTACAAATTTGTTACTCCACGTAGAGTTCCGATCAGACGCCCGATAGCATTCATTGCACTGACTTCAAACCGCCACCGATTGCGACTTCAGTGATAACAAACGAGAGCTCATTACACAGCGGGGTGGAGTAATGCTGTGCTTTCTGATGAAAGCTGGTTATAAGAAGGCCAACTGAGGGCCAGAAAACAACCTGGACCTACATCTGGAGTTATCACCTTGGGTCCTATTTGGTATGACTGCACGCACCCTGATTGCAAAACTGTACGCCAGTCTGGTGATTCGACCTGTTGTGTTGCCATTCATTAACAGCATTTCGGGAGGTGTTTTCCCAGCCGGATAACGCTCGCCCTTAACACCACTGTTGTAACTCAACATACTCTAGAGAGTGTCGACATGTTGCGTTGGTCTCCTCGATCACTAGGTCTGTTTCCAATCGAGCACATAGGGCACACCATTACACGACAACTCCAGTGTCATCCACAACCAGTATTAACCGCTCCTTTATTGATCAAGCAAGTGCGATATGAACTCAATCCCACCAACTGATACCCGGTGCCTGTACAACATAATGGATGGATGTTTTCATGCCTGAATTCAATCTTTTTTTTTTAAAAAAAAAAGAAAAAGAAAAAAAAAGAAGTTCAAATGTGTGTGAAATCTTGTGGGACTTAACTGCTAAGGCCATCAGTTCCTAAGCTTACACACTACATCTACATCTACATCCATACTCCGCAAGCCACCTGACGGTGTGTGGCGGAGGGTTCCTTGAGTACCTCTATCGGTATCCTAGGGACAAACACACACACCCACGCCCGAGGGAGGACTCGAACCTCCGCCGGGACCAGCCGCACAGTCCATGACTGCAGCGCAATTCAACCTTCCGGTTATAAATGTACCAGAATTTTACATTTATAATGGCTTATCTCGTGCTTACATGAACGTGTGATTTTATCCCGGCCGGCTAGCCGCGCGGTCTAACGCGCTGCCTCCGCGCGGCGGATTAGTATCAAGGTCACATGTGCCGGTCAGCCTGTGGATGGTTTTTAAGGCGTTTTTCCATCTGCCTCGGCGAATGCGGGCTGGTTCCCCTTATTCTGCCTAAGTTACACTATGTCGGCGATGCTGCGCAAACACTGTCTCCACGTAAGCGAACACCATAATTACTCTCTCTGTACCACGCAAACATTTGTGGTTACCCGGCGGGGGGGGGGGGGGGGGGGGGGAGGGGGTTCAATTGCCGGCCGAACCGCACAATAACCCTGGGTTCGTTGTGGGGCGGCAGTGAGATGGATGGGCAGCTGTGGCCTGCTGTGTTGTTGTGAACCTCTAGGGGTTACGGCGAAACGAAGCCTGTCCGTCGTTTCTAGGTACCCGGTTCAATACACAATACACACAACGTGTGATTTTGTTATGTTAAGTCGTTAAATATGTTACCTAGACAAATGTATTCATGAAATTTCATTAATCTACATTTTTTTTTTTTTGTGTTGCGATTTTCTTTCCGAAGGCGTTTGAAACTATTATTACGAATAGTGCCTTAACTCTCATCCAAAAGGCATAACTTAGAAAGAAAGCTCAACTAATCCAGAATGAGATTATCACTGTTCAGCGGAGTGTGCGCTGATATGAAACTTCCTGGAAGATTTAAACTGTGTGCCGGACGGAGACTCGAAGTCGGTCTGCCAGGAAGTTTCATATCAGCGCACACTCCGCTACAGAGTGAGAATCTCATTCTGGAAACATCCCCCAGGCTGAGGCTAAGCCATATCTCCGCAATATCCTTTCTTCCACGAGTGCTGGTTCTGCAAGGTTTGCAGGAGAGCTTCTGTGAAGTTTGGAAAGTAGGAGAGGAGGTACTGGCAGAAGTAAAGCTGTGAGGACGGGCCGTGAGTCGTTCTTGGGTAGCTCAGTTGGTAGAGCACTTACCCGCGAAAGGTAAAGGTCCCGAGTTTGAGTCTCGGTCCGGCACACCGTTTTAACCTGCCAGGAAGTTTCAAGCTTAACTAATGTCGCTGGGCATTACGGCCGCCCTAAGGAAACCACAGTCATCGGGATGGTCCCCAGAAAACTATTTTTAACAACTTACTTTTCTTACAGGTGTAGCACAAGGACTAAAATTTCGAACGGCCTTCAACACCAGTATCAAAATCAATTAAACGTGATTGGGGCTTGCAACAGATCATTCAATCTAGAGTAATGCGAACTCAGATGAGGCCTCCAGCACCTGCTCAAGGTAAATTCCCATTAATGGTCCTCATGTAATACTGGCAGCTGCATCCGCGCTCTTATTCATGTGCCCGTACAGCAGAACCTCCACCACACTCGGGGAGACTTCCTTGGGCAGTAGTTCCCAACCTGTTTTGTACCACTATCCCTGAGAACCATTAGGTGTTATCTAGTACGCCCCGCCACCCCCCCCCCCCCCCGCCTCCACCTACACCTCCCCTCGACCGCTTCCCCCGCTATCATCAGATTAACGGGCTGTTTTTTGAAGTTTGTTGTAAGTTCCTATTGGGCGAAACTGATGAGGTCATCGGTCCTGGGTTTGCTCTGTTGTGGCCCATTACCTGTCTGCATGTCAAGAGTCAGCACTGTCTTTCCGTTGGAAGGACAACACTACTTCTTCAAGACTGCATGGAAATCCACTACTTCTGTGTGCAATTTCTATTACTAATGAGACTTTGTAAAAAACAAAAACTGTAATTACTATTATGATGAATGATCAGGACTATCTTTATGGACTGTGAGAAAATTTTAGCTTTTGACCAACATTGTATTAATAAGTGTGTGCATTTGATATCTTTCTTACTGTAATTATGAAAAAATTTTTCAAATCTGTATTGGCCACTGCCCAAAAAAATTTGAAAAATTTTTTGTGGGGAGCGTGGGGGCTATGTAAGTAGGCTGTTTATGTTTTCTTTATGTAAGTAGGCTGTTTATGTTTTCTTTATGTAAGTAGGCTGTTTATGTTTTCTTATTGGCAACGTTACGTAGCGCTCTGTATGAAAATCACTGGCAGTGCTGTGTGCAGTATGTGGCTAGTTTGCATTGTTGTCTGCCATTGTAGTGTTGGGCAGCGGCAGCTGGATGTGAACAGCGCGTAGCGTTGCGCAGTTGGAGGTGAGCCGCCAGCAGTGGTGGATGTGGGGAGAGAGATGGCGGAGTTTTGTAATTTGTCATGAACTGCTATATATATATTATGACTATTAAGGTAAATACATTGTTTGTTCTCTATTAATATCTTTCATTTGCTAACTATCCCTATCAGTAGTTAGTGCCTTCAGTAGTTTGAATCTTTTATTTAGCTGGCAGTATTGGTGCTCGCTGTATTGCAGTAGTTCGAGTAATGAAGATTTTTGTGAGGTAAGTGATTTCTGAAAGGTGTAGTTTAATGTTACTCAGGGCCATTCTTTTGCAGGGACCTTTGATAGTCAGATTTCGTTGCGCTAAAAATATTGTGTGTCACTTTAGTGAATGTTTGAGTACGTTCAGTTTTGCTCAGCTGTTTGAAAAGCAAATAGTGTAAGAGGTTTATCAGCACAGTCGTGTATAAATTGTTCTAAGGGGACGTTTCAGAGGGAGGAGTCGAACTCCTACGGAGGGAGCCGTGCGAACCGTGGCAGGGCACCTTGGACCGCCAGGCTACCCCGCGTGGCTTTAACGCCTAATTAAACTTTAGAATGAAAAAGATTTTTCTTGTAAAACCTTTATTTTTAAAATGATGAAAGATAAATGATATTTAGTGTGTGTGTGTGTGTGTATAATGAATGAAGAAGCAATTCCCGGTGAATACCGAGTGCTACGGCACCTAAAACTCAATCGACAGTGAGGGTAGATACTTGTTACAAAACGTGCTTCCGCTGCACTACTCAGTAACTCGGGAACTGTCTACAACTTGCAGAAGACATGGTCGTGAGATATTTAGCATTTGTTAGGTATGTCTTACTTTTACTTCCACAGATGTACAGTTTAAAGTACACACATCAAAAAGAGTTTTGCATCACCCCGGTTCCCGGAACTCCTGAAGACAGACGTTACTGTGAATATTGTGTCACAGACACAGTCCCTTTGACTGTTCAATGATGTCAGTATACCCCTCCAAAAATTTAATCAACCATTCATGGGCAGCGCCTATTAGACGAAGAGGATCCGACAGCCGATCAGTTCCAGTCGTTCCACAAGGAAAGAGGTACACGGCTCGTGTTGTCTGCAGTTCAAACATGCCTAGCTGGTCAATACGCGGTTCGAACGCGCCCGCATTATTACTTTGTGCCAGGGAGGGCTCTCAACAAGGGAAGTGTCCAGGCTTCTCGGCGTGAACCAGAGCGATATTTTTCGAACATGGAGGAGATAGAGAGAGACAGGAACTGTCGATGACATGCCTCGCTCAGGCCGCCCAAGGGCTACTGCTGCAGTGGATGACCGCTACCTACGGATTATGGCTCGGAGGAACTCTAACGGCAGCGCCACTATGTTGAAAAATACTTTTCGTGCAGCCACAGGACGTCGTGTTGTGACTCGGACTGTGCGCAATACGCTGCATGATGCGAAACTTCACTCCCCCAGTCCATGGCGAGGTCCATCTTGGCAACCACGACACGGTGCAGTGCGGTACAGAAGGGTCCAACAACATGCCGACCTGGCCGCTCAGGATTGGTATCACGTTCTCTTCACCGATGAGAGTCGCATATGCCTTCAACCACACAATCGTCGGAGACGTGTTTGGAGGCAACCCGGTCAGGCTGAATGCCTTAGCCCCATTTCTTTCGTCATTTCTGTTCTCTAGGTAACTGAGTAGTGGCCCCGGAATTTTCCCTAGTTTATAACGACTTAAGCACTCTTCCCTGCTTCAGTTTAATGACATTTGTGAAAGTGAGCTTCTTCATGTTTGTCATTAAGGACATCAATAAAGCGGATTCTCTTATTATAGCAGTGCTCTAAGTACAATTTCTGCCCGCATTTTCTAACAGTGCCTTTTATAATCTTAGTTGTGAAAAAGCAAGAGTTGCTGTCAGTTAGACACGGTCAGACAATGCAAGCTGTCAGGCAGTTCAGCAGTACCTGGCAGGACAGGAGAGAGAATATTGGCACTTAGCAACCATAGTGGAACTCTTTTTCATAAGTGCTTTACGCCAGTGGTGTATCGGTGAAGTTTTTGTTCGCGATAGCATTTCTTGCACTTATTCAGTCCAGCGATATTTACGTCCCACTTTCCGTGTTTAGAGTCATCCATTATGAAGTGGAAGTTGACAATAGGTATAAAATTACAATATGTCTTGTTGAGAATTAGTGAGCACACTAAATTTGACTACAAAGGTTACAGTCAATGGTCACATACACTCCTGGAAATTGAAATAAGAACACCGTGAATTCATTGTCCCAGGAAGGGGAAACTTTATTGACACATTCCTGGGGTCAGATACATCACATGATCACACTGACAGAACCACAGGCACATAGACACAGGCAACAGAGCATGCACAATGTCGGCACTAGTACAGTGTATATCCACCTTTCGCAGCAATGCAGGCTGCTATTCTCCCATGGAGACGATCGTAGAGATGCTGAATGTAGTCCTGTGGAACGGCTTGCCATGCCATTTCCACCTGGCACCTCAGTTGGACCAGCGTTCGTGCTGGACGTGCAGACCGCGTGAGACGACGCTTCATCCAGTCCCAAACATGCTCAACGGGGACAGATCCGGAGATCTTGCTGGCCAGGATAGTTGACTTACACCTTCTAGAGCACGTTGGGTGGCACAGGATACATGCGGACGTGCATTGTCCTGTTGGAACAGCAAGTTCCCTTGCCGGTCTAGGAATGGTAGAACGATGGGTTCGAAGACGGTTTGGATGTACCGTGCACTATTCAGTGTCCCCTCGACGATCACCAGTGGTGTACGGCCAGTGTAGGAGATCGCTCCCCACACCATGATGCCGGGTGTTGGCCCTGTGTGCCTCGGTCGTATGCAGTCCTGATTGTGGCGCTCACCTGCACGGCGCCAAACACGCATACGACCATCATTGGCACCAAGGCAGAAGCGACTCTCATCGCTGAAGACGACACGTCTCCATTCGTCCCTCCATTCACGCCTGTCGCGACACCACTGGAGGCGGGCTGCACGATGTTGGGGCGTGAGCGGAAGACGGCCTAACGGTGTGCGGGACCGTAGCCCAGCTTCATGGAGACGGTTGCGAATGGTCCTCGCCGATACCTCAGGAGCAACAGTGTCCCTAATTTGCTGGGAAGTGGCGGTGCGGTCCCCTACGGCACTGCGTAGGACCCTACGGTCTTGGCGTGCATCCGTGCGTCGCTGCGGTCCGGTCCCAGGTCGACGGGCACGTGCACCTTCCGCCGACCACTGGCGACAACATCGATGTACTGTGGAGACCTCACGCCCCACGTGTTGAGCAATTCGGAGGTACGTCCACCCGGCCTCCCGCATGCCCACTATACGCCCTCGCTCAAAGTCCGTCAACTGCACATACGGTTCACGTCCACGCTGTCGCGGCATGCTACCAGTGTTAAAGACTGCGATGGAGCTCCGTATGCCACGGCAAACTGGCTGACACTGACGGCGGCAGTGCACAAATGCTGCGCAGCTAGCGCCATTCGACGGCCAACACCGCGGTTCCTGGTGTGTCCGCTGTGCCGTGCGCGTGATCATTGCTTGCACAGCCCTCTCGCAGTGTCCGGAGCAAGTATGGTGGGTCTGACACACCGGTGTCAATGTGTTCTTTTTTCCATTTCCAGGAGTGTATATTGTTTACAATCTAAGACGGTTTCAACGAATAAGATTTTTTGAACAGCCCATATTCTTAGGCGATGACTGTGACAGATCATAGAAGCAGTGAACATCCACACGATTGCTGCTAGACTATGATCATTCTTACTACGTTCTGACGCAGTTATTAGCTAAGAAGAAAATTGGATATTGAAAATGAAGTAAGTGTCTAAATCGGCTTAGTCAGTAAAAAGTATCTGTGAGAACTGACTGTTAACCTGTGTAGAAATACAATTATTATTTCGGTAGTTTATTAATTTCTGTGTTCGGATTACACAGCGTCATTGTACAATAGAGTATCATTAACAGAATTGTCATTCGCCATCAGTACGTCGTCTTTCCCGCTCCATTCTCAATTTTCTATGCATCTGCGAGTGCTGAAAGTTCTGTGCCCTTCACTTCAGTGCAGTCGTTTGATACTGCACCGTCCAGAAGCATTTCTCATCGTTCGAGACTTCTACTTCATCCATCGTTTCACGCATGATAGCGTCTCTACCAAGGATAGGACATTGCACATACGCCGCTGTGCCTTTCCAAAACAGTAGAAGAATGGGACCTCTGCCGGCTGCTGTGGCCGAGCGGTTCAAGGCGCTTCAGTCCGGAACCGCGCTGCTGCTACGGTCGCAGGTTCGAATCCTTCATATAGCATGGATGTGCTTGATGTCCTTAGGTTAGTTAGGTTCAAGTAGTCCTATGTCTAGGGGACTGATCACCTCAGATGTTAAGTCCCATAGTGCTCAGTGCCGTTTGAACCATTTTGAATGGGACCTCTTCCCTTGTCGGCGCCATACAAGAGATGAAGGTGACACAGGCTAATGTGGAACTGTGATTCATTGCCGAATACAATGCGATGCCGTTCATTGGTACTCCATATTAGCCAATCACGTCACCTCTCCTAAGCGGCCTTTTCTGTTGCGAAGTTAATGGCAGCCTACATTTTTGAACTACTGAGTCATCAGTTTCAGACTAGTTCGATGGGGCCCACCACGAATTCCTCTCCTGCCCCAAACCTTTCATCTCAGAGTAGCAACTACTAACATTCGCCTCAATTATTTTCTGGATGTAATTAAATCTCTGTCTTCCTCAACAGCTTTTACCCTCTGCAGCTTCCTCTCATGGAAGCTGTATCCTGATGTCTTAACAGATACATTATCATCCGGTTCCTTCTTCATGTCATTGTTTACCACACATTCCTTTCCTCGCTGATTCTGCGGAGAACCTCCCCACGACTTACCTTGTCAGTCCACCCAATTTTCAATATTCTTCTGCGGGGCCACATCTCAGATGCTTCTGTTCCCTTCTGTTACGGTTTTCCCACAGTCCATCTTTGACTACTATACAGTGCTGTGATCCAAACACACATTCTCAGAAATTCCTTTCTCAAAATGAAGCCAATGTTTGATACTTCTCTTGGCCGGGAACTCCATTTTTGGCGGTGCCGTCGGCTTTTTATGTCCTGCCTGCTCTGTCCCTCATGGATTATTTTGCTAACTTGGTAGCAAAATTCGACAACATCTATTTCGTGATCCCCAATTCTGATGTTCAGTTTCTCGGCAATCAATTTTCTGCTACTTCGTTTTATTTTGGTCTTTCTTCGATTTACTCTCAAACCATTACCTCACATTCTGTGCTATTAGACAGTTGATTCCATTCAATAGATCATCTAATTCTTCTTCACGTTCAGTGACGCTAACCAAGCCTGCCGCGGTCGCCGAACGGTTCTAGGCGCTTCAGTCCGGAACCGCGTGACTGCTACGGTCGGAGGTTCGAATCCTGCCTCGGGCATGGATGTATGTGATGTCCTTAGGTTAGTTAGGTTTAAGTAGTTCTAAGTTCTAGGGGACTGATGACCTCAGATGTTAAGTCCCATAATGCCCCTAGCCATTTGAACCATTTTGATGCTAACCATGCTATGAGGGAAACCTGTCATTGATATTCTTTCCCCTTTAATATTAATTCCATTCTCAAACCTTTATTTTATTTCCATCATATGTTTTTTGATCTACAGATTGAACAGTAGTGGCGAAAGACTACATCCCCATTATACACCCTTTTTAGTTCGATCATTTCGTTCTTTGTCTTGCACTCGTATTATTCCCTCTTGGTTCTTGTACATATCACATATAACCCAACTACCCTTATATCGTACCCCTATTTTTGTCAGCATTTGGAACATGATGAACCATTTTATGTTGCCGAATGCTTTTCCCAGGCCGAAAATTCTATATAGTTATCTTGACTAGTCTTCAGTCTTGCTTCTATTATCAGCTGTAAAGTCAGAACTGATTCCCTGGTGCCATTACATTTCTTGAAGCTAAGCTGATGATGACCATCTAACAGAGCGTCAGCTTTCCTTTAAACTCTTTGGTAAGTTACTCTTGTCAGTAACGTGGATGCATCAGCTTGCGAGATGAAAGCAGAGCTCACCATTAGCAGAATAGTCGACAGGCCCTATTGGGGAACCCTGGTACAGAGCCCACTGGAGGGTCTGAATCAGAGGCTCAGACGCTTCTGTGGTCTTATGGGCTTGAGATCCGTCATAAGTCGGTGGTGTTTCGGAACCCGCCAAACTGGACAGGAATCCATTACACGCAGTAGGCTGCTACATGGGTAGCAGGGATAGTGTGGAGCGGACTGGACGGGTTTCTTAGGTTAGAGGGTGTTGGGGAAACACAAAAAGGTCTTCCGATGCAAAGTGTGTAGATAGAACAGAAGATGAATGTAGATTAATGAACCATCCATATTACAGCTGTAGATTGTCGTACCTTTATTGAGAAAGTACCAGACCTCCAAGAGCTAATACAAAGCGTTGATGCTGAAATCTTTACAGGCACTGAAAGCTGGCTGAAGCCGTAGAAAAGTTCAGAAGAAACTTTTGCGAATGACCTAACGGTGTTAATAAAGGGTAGGCTAAACATAGTTGGTGGTAATGTGTTTTCTGCTATTAGAAATAGTTTACCTTGCAGGTAAGTTTTTGTAGATAGTTACTGTGAGTTAGTATAGGTAGAGGTCATTCTTGGCAACCTGAGTAAAATAACTGGATCCTTTAACCGACCTCCCAACTTAGATGAGACAACTGCTGAAAGGTTCGCAGAAAACTTGAGTCTAATTCAAACACGTACCCTAATGATACAATTATAGATGGTGATGACTTCAATTTACCCTCGATATGTTGACGAAAATATATGTTTCAATCAGGTGATACGCATAAAACATCATCCGACATTATACTAGAACTTTATCTGAAAATTATTTTGAGCAGTTAGTTCAAGAGTCCACTCGACTAGTAAATCGTTAGGAAAACTCACTTGACCTCTTAGTAACAAATAATCCTGAGTTACTAACGAGCATAAAACGTATACAGGGATTGGTGAATATAGGATTGTCATAGCGAAGCTCAATACCGTATCTCCCAAATCCACCAAAAATAAACAAAACATATAGTTATTCTAACAATTAGATAATAATTTGGTTGACACCTTTCTGAGAGACAACCTCCACTCCTTCCAAATTAACAGTGTAAGAGTAAACCACATGTGCCTTGATTTGAAAGAAATGGCATTGACAGCAGTTTAGACATTAATACCAGATAATTAACCAAAGACGGAGATAATCCGGCATGGTATGCAAAACAGGTCAGAACAGTGTTACAAAAACAACGAAAAAAGCTTGCCAAATTTAAACGAACGCAAAATCCACAATATGATGATCTTTTACCGAAGCTCGGAATTTAGCGCGGACTTCAGTGCGAGATGCTTCAATAATTTTCTCAACGAAACGTTGTCTCGAAACCTGACAGAAAACCCAAAGAGAGTATGATAGTACAGGTATGATAGGAGTAAGACACAATCAGTGCCTTTTCTGCACCATAGCAGTGGAAATACTATCGATACAATGATGCTGAAGCAGAGTAACTAAACACAAACCTCCGAAATTCGTTGACCAAAGGAAGGCGAAATAAGTATTCCAAACCCCGAATCAAGAACAGTTGCCAACACGAGCAGCACGAGTAAATATCATCGGAGTAGTGAAGCAACTTAAATAACCCAATAGAAACAAGTTTTACGGTCCATACTGTTTACCAAATGCGTTCCTTTCAGAGCATGGTGATGCAATAATTCCATGCTTCACAATCATTCACAGCAACGCGGTCGACGCAACTCCGTACCCAAAGACTGGAAAGCTGTACAGATTACCCTAATATTCAAGAAAGGCAGTAGGAGTAATCCACTATGCTACAGGCCCATGTCTTTAAAGTCGATATGCAGTAGGATTTTGGAAGATAAATTGTGTTCGAAGAGAACGATCTATTGACACATACACAATAATTATTTAAAGAACATCGTTCTTGTTAAACACAACTAGCTCTTTACTCACACGGAGTGTTGAGTGCTATTGACAAGGGATTTCAAATTGATTCCATACCTCTAGATTTCCGGAACGCTTTTGACACCGTAAGTCACAAGAGGATTGTAATCAAATTGTGTGCCCATGAAATATCGTTTCTGTTATGCGACTTTCCAGATAAAGAGGTCACATTTCGTAGTAATTGACAGAAAGTCATCTAGCACAACAGAAGTGATTTCTGGGGTTCCTCAAGGCCATGTTACCTGACGGGCCCTCTGCTGTTCTTTATCTATATACAATTTGAGGAGTTGTCGTAGGTGGTTTGCGGATGATGCTGATGTTTATCGTCTAGTAAAGTCATCATAAGACCAAAAATAACAGCAAAACGATTTAGAGAGATTTGTGTATTGTTCGAAAACTGGCAAGTGTCCGTAAATAATGAAAAGCGTGTCGTCTTTCACATGGGTGTTAAAAGAAACCGGTAAACTCGTTCTACAACACAATCCTAAGGTCATGATTAATTTAACTAAATGTCCAGGAATTACAGTAACGAACAAATGAAATTGGAAATGCCTCCGCAAGGTCCTTTCTTCCAGGACCGCTAGTTCTGCAAGGTTAGCAGAAGAGCTTCTGTGAAGTTTAGAAGGTAGGAGACGGAAAACTGACCGAATTGAAGCTGTGTGGAATTTTCGTGAGTCGTGCTTGGTTAGCTCAGATGGTAGAGCACTTTCCCGCGAAAGGCAACGGTCCCGAGTTCGAGTCTCGGTCCGGCGCACAGTTTTAATCTGCCAGGAAGTTCCATATCAGTGCGCACTCCGCTGCAGAGTGAAAATCTCATTCTGAATGAGAACTCTCTGTTTAGAACGTATCTCCGTTAGAGGCGCCATTTTGAAGGCTACGTGTACCGCCATTAGGAATCGGAATTTTTTGATACTGTAGGGGATGAAGCGAAAAATTCCAAGTTGTCACACAACAGAAATTGTATTTTTTTCAAATGAAAGTGGCCGATGAAACAAAAATTTATTTCATTATTTGCTGAACAGCCTCCTGTATATAAATATATTTATTGTGGCGATGAATGTTTAATTTATAGACAAGTCACAGCATTTTTTCAATAAAGTAAATCTGTGTATTTATTGTCTAATCATCCTGTATCTCATATCAGCCTTGATTCTATAATAATGTCATTGACTGAACAGTATAGCACATACTACATCTACGTCAATATAAATACTCTGAAAACCACACTTAAGTGCCTCGCAGAGGGATCATCGAACCACCTTAACAATAATTCTCTATTATTCCAATCTCGAACAGCGCGCGGGAAAAACGAACACCTATACCTTTGCGTTCGAGCTGTGATACCCCGTGTTTTATTATGATGATCGTTTCTCCATATGTAGGTCGACGTCAACAAAATTTTTTCGCATTCGGAGGGGAAAGTAGATGATTAAAATTTCGTGAGAAGATTCGGCCGCGACGAAAAACGTCTTTGTTTTAATGGTGTCCACTCAAACTCAGTATCATGTCAGTGACACCCTCTTCCCTATTTCACGATAATACAAAACCTGCAGCTCTTCTTTGATCTTTCTTGATGTACTCTTTTAGTCCTATCTGGTAAGGATCCCAGACCGCGCAGCAGTGCTTCAAAAGGGGACGGACAAGCGTAGTGTAGGCAGTCTCTTTAGTGGATTTGTTACACTTTTTAAGTGTTCTATGGGTTTAGGATGATTAAGAGAGCCAGTTGATGTTCCATACGATCACTGATATTCTTCAATAAAGAAATGTGAACCTGCCTGCAGATCTATGAACACGTCTGTCGTCGCCTTGCACCAAAGAAAATTGCACAGCGTACTTATGCGTACGTAGTAGAAAGGGCGACACGTGGTACATAATATAGAAATAATCATTCTGATTTATTGTAAGATCCGACATTGTCGCGCGCGGTAGCTACAGTTATATGATGATTAATGGTTTCAATTTGCTAAGAAACATCTTCAGATTCATGAAAATAAACACAAACTTCCTGTTTAGAAGACTTAAGTTATAAAGTTTGATAAGTTCACATTAACAGTTCACATTTCCATTTATGTTGGCAGGTCTGAAAATCATTGTTAGTCAACCACCATCTGTGATTGGCAAGTAGTTGTTTTATTATTTATATTTTTTCCGACAAGAAATTAAAAAAAAAAGAGATGAACTCTTATTCGTGTTTGCAGCCTGAGTGTGTGTATCAGAGCATCGTACGATAACACTGCAAAACATCATAGAATCTTCTCCGGCTTTAATAACACGCGCCACATACAGGATTGAACCAGATAAACGCCTCATTCGGCCAGTGATTCACTCGACACCTTGCGTCATCTGAACGGGCGCAAAATCGCTATTCTGCGGACCACATTACATAGTTACAGTCAGATGCTGTCAGGTTTCCGCGCTGTTGGACTTTATGAATACGTGCAGCTATGAGCGCTGCTGTGGCTTAGCCATTCCTATTTAAGCTGCTATAAATCTCTATTGTATTCCGTTGCTGCCGCACTGTTAGTTTGGAAACTGTTTGAGATGAATTTACATTCACTAACAAAGGAATACCTGTCATGTTTGAAAGCAACAACAACGGGTGAGATATATCTCTGATCCATTGGATAGAATCTTTCCCCAACTGCTGTTTAAAAGCCGTGTTTTATGTTAATGAATCGCGTGTCATTCTTTGCAGACTCGCTTTACGATTGCAACGAATCCGCTAACTTAATTCTGGCCTCTGTCATATTTTGCTCTGTGGGGTTGTTACTTTGAGAGTTATTTATCTTGGGCACATTTCGTGGCTGTTGATCGGAACGGAGGAAATGGTAGAAACTGGAATTAGTGATTTGTTCCCGTTAACTGCGAAGCTTAGCAAACAATACTGTTTAAGTTTTCTGTGTTTAACCTCGAGTACTGTAAATCGAGTAAAATAAACTGCTATTCTTTGTGCTTGCGGAACAATGCAAGTGGTGTTGTCACAAAAACGCTGAGCGATAGAAGGAGTAGCCCAAACTAAAAGTGTATTTTTAATTAACTTTGCCAAAGCGACTAGAAAATGTAACATGTTGCATGAAATTCAGTGCAGTGAAGTGCTACAATGCTTGACGACACCGTATATAACTTGCAATTCCAACTCACAAAGCTAACAGAACGAAAATGCCACATAAATTAATAATCAGATTTATAAAGAATAAATCACCAAAATGCTTCTACGAAAATTCCCTCTTATTCTACGTAAGCAATCTGACTAAATGAATTACCAACACTGAATGATACACGGGCAAATGTAACACTGCACTGTCAAAATTACACTCCAGCGCTAGAAATGTAATCTGTACTGAGACCTACCTAAATTGAACCTGATAACAATTTGGGAAGCAATGCTTAACACTGAATGATTTCACTGTATCCTAAGTATACTGTTACTGGCCTTAACTAATTTCATATGGCTCATCTGTGTCAACGTGACTTAGTACTGCATGAAGTGATGAACGTAAAATATGCAGCACAGCAGCAAGCAAACTAAATAGGAGAGAACAGCCTTGTGCAAGTGCAATGCCAGGACGTGCCACTATTCTAAGGAGATCATGTTTTAGCAGCTGTGTTCCTCAGAGTGCAATGTGGTGACACACTGTAATCAGAAAATATGGTATTATTTCGTGAGAAGACGGTAGTGAAATTTGAACTCCCTAAATGACTCTACTGCTAAATCTGAAACTCCCTGTCTGACTGTTACAATCGTCTTTACAAAATGTATCTTTTATAACAAATTTTAGTCTGTGAGGTGATTAATTACTGAAATGGTACAGGAGTGGTGAAGTGTAATCTCTGAGTGCGAGCCATGTGAATAGAAAACTTTGCTTATTCTCGTCTGAACACTGAAGCCGACGTACCGAAACCAATAAAGAGAAATTCCACTAAACTGATCTGGTGTTCAAACACACTATAATTACGCTCAAGCAAGCGATGCAGCAACAATTGTACTTGAACATCTTCACTTACGAAATTACTCTTTACCGAATCATATCTCACAATTCACCATCGTCTTACTCATTGGTCTGAAGATGACCACAGTAGTGGTCGAAACCAGTCACCATAATAAATAAAATGTGATCGAGACTGTTTTTGATAGTAAGTATGTGAAAATCACAATGCTTGTACCAAGAACCTCTGTGGCGTAACATTCCGCCTACCGAAAACTCCTGTTTGAAAAATATTTAGCGTACAAGTAAAAAATATGACACATCCAATGAAAATATAAACCTCATATCATTTTCCCTGAATACGAAAAATAAACTAGAAGCTTTACAACTGGTTGCAGTAGGATTGTGTATTAGTATTTCGTAATTTGTAGCAATGAAGGTTTCGCAGATCTTCTTCATCGGGAGCTGTTGACGATGTGGGGTGCAGATATCGAAAGCTCGAACTTTCACTCAATCATGCCCCTCCTTGAACACAGAGAGAACTTTATATACTCGTAGAAACAATGGGATATGTCGACACAGAAAAAGCGTTAGAGAATGTAAAACGGTGCTAGAAGTTCAAAATCCTAAGGAAAACTGGTGTAAGTTACAGCGAAAGACAGACAATTTACAATGTGTACAAGGATTAAGGGGAACAATAAGAATGGAATCCCAAGAAAGACGGATTTTTGTAAGACCTGGAGGCAGATTTTTCACCCTACTGTTCAGTTTATACATAGACGAAGTAGTGGTGGAAATAAAACAAAGGTTTATGAGTGCGATTAAAATTGTGGGTGAAAGAATATCAGTGAGAAGATTCGCGTTTCATATATCTGACCAAACGAAACTGAGAAAGAATTACAGGACCTGTTGAATGGAAGAAAAATTCTGTAAACGGACCTCGACTATTAGTCTATGCATATTAGACAAAATCAGAAACTCTTAGCGCGGTTGTTAACGCATAAGATAATAAACTAGCACATTTAAGAAGTCCTGTTGCAGAATTCCTGTCGCCAAGTTGGGAGGCTCTCGTTGTTGCAGAAGAGGCAATTACAGGAAGCATTTATCTTGATACGTTGGAGCAAATCCCGAATCACAACTTCGGCAAAAAGGCGTTACTGACACTGCTGGTGTCCTCATTTGCTTTCATAGTAAGGGAGTTACCGTTACGAACATCGATGATTCGCCAACTTATAAATAAACAGAGTTTAGAGAAGACTACGGTCATTTCGTTCAGCTGATTTGACTCCCTTTGCTTTCTTCACCTAGGCATACCGAAGTCAAGGATGCATAAAAAAGAGGCAAGAGATCTGCAGGATCTAAGAGTGCGTATCATGGGTGTAGCATCGATTATTTCACAAGATATGTTTAAGTATATATTCAGGTCTGCCTCTAGACAAAGGAAGCAAAGCTTCGAAATAGATGGTGACATTGTTGAAGCTCAATTGCAATTTATAGATAGATTGACAATAAACGTACACGCAAGTAGTGTACGAGTAAATGCATCCACTATATCATAGAAATGAATCGAGACTTCACGACATCCTGTATTTACGTGTAGTGAGAGTGCTTGTGGATAAATACAGTATATTCGTAACGTGTAACCGATTGAAATCTACCGGGGGTCACAGCATATGCCTTACGAAAGAGCTCAAAGAATCAAAGAAAATTTTGTTCATTGTGATACAGAAAACTTTACCATCATAACAGTTCGACGGAGAGGACCTGCTGGACAAGTTGTTTGATTCCAAGAAACTTCATGTCCAAAGTGTGCATTGTGTATTTCTACATGTGTGGGTGTGTTTTGTGTGATTCACAATTTGCTATTCATAATAAGTACATCGTTTATTATCAGCGTAACTTTGGTTTAATGTAATAAGGTGAATATTGAACTGGTGACGCTTTTTGCCGGCTTGTTTAGAGAACCGTCATATTTTTATTTTCTGTGCGTCTGATGCACCATAAAAATTACGTATAACTGTAACCGCGTGGAAAGTAACTGGAATTAATATTTTCTTAGAGACACTTTCACTGGTCTCACAGGATTTCTTCATTCAAATACATCTTTGTTTTTTATTGATAAGACACTTTATTGGAATATATGGGCCGAAGAGAAGTGACTGACTGTATTTGATGTTTAACTGTGAATTTTATATCGTTCGCACGCAATGTGTGGTATCATCGTAGCAAAATTAGCCTATCATCAAGCAAGAGGGCTGTTTTATGCGGCAGGAAGCTTTGAAAAAAAGTATGTTGGTCGGCGAGATCTCGATCTATTGCGTCAGTGTGGAGGAGTACTGAAATTCACCGGGCTGCAGACCCATTACTTATAAGTGATACCCCTGAACAATAAGATAATAGGTCAATAGCCACATAATCCAATGGCAATGATTATGTCCACAGCAGTAAGTGCGACCTTTACTTCAGTGTGTAGTTTCATTCCTTTTCACTAATATTTACTTTACGCATAGCCAACGGTTAAACATAAAAAACCAGAAGAAACTTCATGTCCAAAGTGTGCATTGTGTATTTCTACATGTGTGGGTGTGTTTTGTGTGATTGACAATTTGCTGTTCTTAATAAATTTGCCTTAATAAAAAGGCAAAAGCACCAGAAGTAACCAGGACAAAAAGGAAACTCAGAGTAAAGCCTAAGTGACCAACGTCCTTGCAATGCAATACCAGATTCAACGGTACAGCATAACAGAGCTTGTGTCAATGATGCAGTGGTTGACATGCACTAACAGAAAAAAATCGCGACACCAAAAAGTAAGTAATGTAGTGTAATGAAATTTTGGGGATACATTTATCTAAGGTAACATATTTAAGTGATTAACATTGTAGTATCACAGGTTAATAGGGAGACAAGCCATTTCAAATGTGAAATTCTGGTACATTAATAACCGATGTAACAGCCAGGATGTTGAATGGGAGAATGCAAACGTGCATGCATTGTGTTGTACAGATACGGAATGTCAGTTTGTGGGACGAAGTTCCATACCTGTTACATTTGCTCGATCAATACAGTGACGGCTAATGCTATTTGTGGATGACACTGCAATTGTCTTACGATGATGTCCCATTTGTGCTCGATTTGAGACAGATTTGCTGTTCGAGCAGGCCAAGCCAATATGTCGACACTCTGTGGAGCATGTTGGGTTACAACAGTGGTATGTGGGCAAGAGGTATCCTGTTCGGCAAAATCTCTTAGACTGTTGTTCATGAATAGCACCACGAATGGCACCAGCCTGCCTTACAGATTTACTGCCAGAGTGTGTGAGGTAATAAAGAGAGTGCTACTGATGTCATACGAAATCGCACACCAGGCGACAACTACAAGTATACAGTATGTCCAGTATGTCTAGCAAGCAAACAGGATGGCTGCAGGCCCCCAACTGGTCTCCATCTAACCAAAACATGGCCATCACTGACAGCGAGGCGGAACCAGCTTTCATTAGAAAACACAGACTGTCACCTTTCCCTCCAATGAGCTCTCGCTAGTCGCAGACGGCTGTGGTTTGGGATCAGCTGAATGCACGCTACAGGTCACCTGGCTCGAGGTTATCCTTGAAGTAACCGATTTGTAACAGTTCGTTGTGTCACTGTGGTGCCAACTGATTCTCAAATTGCTGCTGCAGATGCAGTCTGCTGCGGCAGAGCCATACGCCGAACACGATGGTCTTTCCTCGCGGTAGTTTGGGATCAGCTGAATGCACGCTACAGGTCACCTGGCTCGAGGTTATCCTTGAAGTAACCGATTTGTAACAGTTCGTTGTGTCACTGTGGTGCCAACTGATTCTCAAATTGCTGCTGCAGATGCAGTCTGATGCGGCAGAGCCATACGCCGAACACGATGGTCTTTCCTCTCGGTAGTTTGGGATCAGCTGAATGCACGCTACAGGTCACCTGGCTCGAGGTTATCCTTGAAGTAACCGATTTGTAACAGTTCGTTGTGTCACTGTGATGCCAACTGATTCTCAAATTGCTGCTGCAGATGCAGTCTGATGCGGCAGAGCCATACGCCGAACACGATGGTCTTTCCTCTCGGTAGTTTGGGATCAGCTGAATGCACGCTACAGGTCACGTGGCTCGAGGTTATCCTTGAAGTAACCGATTTGTAACAGTTCGTTGTGTCACTGTGGTGCCAACTGATTCTCAAATTGCTGCTGCAGATGCAGTCTGCTGCGGCAGAGCCATACGCCGAACACAATGGTCTTTCCTCGCGGTAGTTTGGGATCAGCTGAATGCACGCTACAGGTCACCTGGCTCGAGGTTATCCTTGAAGTAACCGATTTGTAACAGTTCGTTGTGTCACTGTGGTGCCAACTGATTCTCAAATAGCTGCTGCAGATGCAGTCTGCTGCGGCAGAGCCATACGCCGAACACGATGGTCTTTCCTCTCGGTAGTTTGGGATCAGCTGAATGCACGCTACAGGTCACCTGGCTCGAGGTTATCCTTGAAGTAACCGATTTGTAACAGTTCGTTGTGTCACTGTGATGCCAACTGATTCTCAAATTGCTGCTGCAGATGCTGTCTGATGCGGCAGAGCCACACGCCGAACACGATGGTCTTTCCTCTCGGTAGTTTGGGATCAGCTGAATGCACGCTACAGGTCACCTGGCTCGAGGTTATCCTTGAAGTAACCGATTTGTAACAGTTCGTTGTGTCACTGTGGTGCCAACTGATTCTCAAATTGCTGCTGCAGATGCAGTCTGCTGCGGCAGAGCCATACGCCGAACACGATGGTCTTTCCTCGCGGTAGTTTGGGATCAGCTGAATGCACGCTACAGGTCACCTGGCTCGAGGTTATCCTTGAAGTAACCGATTTGTAACAGTTCGTTGTGTCACTGTGGTGCCAACTGATTCTCAAATTGCTGCTGCAGATGCAGTCTGCTGCGGCAGAGCCATACGCCGAACACGATGGTCTTTCCTCTCGGTAGTTTGGGATCAGCTGAATGCACGCTACAGGTCACCTGGCTCGAGGTTATCCTTGAAGTAACCGATTTGTAACAGTTCGTTGTGTCACTGTGGTGCCAACTGATTCTCAAATTGCTGCTGCAGATGCAGTCTGCTGCGGCAGAGCCATACGCCGAACACGATGGTCTTTCCTCTCGGTAGTTTGGGATCAGCTGAATGCACGCTACAGGTCACGTGGCTCGAGGTTATCCTTGAAGTAACCGATTTGTAACAGTTCGTTGTGTCACTGTGGTGCCAACTGATTCTCAAATTGCTGCTGCAGATGCAGTCTGCTGCGGCAGAGCCATACGCCGAACACAATGGTCTTTCCTCGCGGTAGTTTGGGATCAGCTGAATGCACGCTACAGGTCACCTGGCTCGAGGTTATCCTTGAAGTAACCGATTTGTAACAGTTCGTTGTGTCACTGTGGTGCCAACTGATTCTCAAATAGCTGCTGCAGATGCAGTCTGCTGCGGCAGAGCCATACGCCGAACACGATGGTCTTTCCTCTCGGTAGTTTGGGATCAGCTGAATGCACGCTACAGGTCACCTGGCTCGAGGTTATCCTTGAAGTAACCGATTTGTAACAGTTCGTTGTGTCACTGTGATGCCAACTGATTCTCAAATTGCTGCTGCAGATGCTGTCTGATGCGGCAGAGCCACACGCCGAACACGATGGTCTTTCCTCTCGGTAGTTTGGGATCAGCTGAATGCACGCTACAGGTCACCTGGCTCGAGGTTATCCTTGAAGTAACCGATTTGTAACAGTTCGTTGTGTCACTGTGGTGCCAACTGATTCTCAAATTGCTGCTGCAGATGCAGTCTGCTGCGGCAGAGCCATACGCCGAACACGATGGTCTTTCCTCGCGGTAGTTTGGGATCAGCTGAATGCACGCTACAGGTCACCTGGCTCGAGGTTATCCTTGAAGTAACCGATTTGTAACAGTTCGTTGTGTCACTGTGGTGCCAACTGATTCTCAAATTGCTGCTGCAGATGCAGTCTGCTGCGGCAGAGCCATACGCCGAACACGATGGTCTTTCCTCTCGGTAGTTTGGGATCAGCTGAATGCACGCTACAGGTCACCTGGCTCGAGGTTATCCTTGAAGTAACCGATTTGTAACAGTTCGTTGTGTCACTGTGGTGCCAACTGATTCTCAAATAGCTGCTGCAGATGCAGTCTGCTGCGGCAGAGCCATACGCCGAACACGATGGTCTTTCCTCTCGGTAGTTTGTGATCAGCTGAATGCACGCTACAGGTCACCTGGCTCGAGGTTAGCCTTGAAGTAACCGATTTGTAACAGTTCGTTGTGTCACTGTGGTGCCAACTGATTCTCAAATTGCTGCTGCAGATGCAGTCTGGTGCGGCAGAGCCATACGCCGAACACGATGGTCTTTCCGCTCTGTAGTTTGGGATCAGCTGAATGCACGCTACAGGTCACCTGGCTCGAGGTTATCCTTGAAGTAACCGATTTGTAACAGTTCGTTGTGTCACTGTGATGCCAACTGATTCTCAAATTGCTGCTGCAGATGCTGTCTGATGCGGCAGAGCCATACGCCGAACACGATGGTCTTTCCTCTCGGTAGTTTGGGATCAGCTGAATGCACGCTACAGGTCACCTGGCTCGAGGTTATCCTTGAAGTAACCGATTTGTAACAGTTCGTTGTGTCACTGTGGTGCCAACTGATTCTCAAATTGCTGCTGCAGATGCAGTCTGGTGCGGCAGAGCCATACGCCGAACATGATGGTCTTTCCTCTCGGTAGTTTGGGATCAGCTGAATGCACGCTACAGGTCACCTGGCTCGAGGTTATCCTTGAGTAACCGATTTGTAACAGTTCGTTGTGTCACTGTGGTGCCAACTGATTCTCAAATTGCTGCTGCAGATGCAGTCTGGTGCGGCAGAGCCATACGTCGAACACGATGGTCTTTCCTCGCGGTAGTTTGGGATCAGCTGAATGCACGCTACAGGTCACCTGGCTCGAGGTTATCCTTGAAGTAACCGATTTGTAACAGTTCGTTGTGTCACTGTGGTGCCAACTGATTCTCAAATTGCTGCTGCAGATGCAGTCTGGTGCGGCAGAGCCATACGTCGAACACGATGGTCTTTCCTCTCGGTAGTTTGGGATCAGCTGAATGCACGCTACAGGTCACCTGGTTCGAGGTTATCCTTGAAGTAACCGATTTGTAACAGATCGTTGTGTCAGTGTGATGCCAACTGATTCTCAAATTGCTGCTGCAGATGCTGTCTGATGCGGCGGAGCCATACGCCGAACACGATGGTCTTTCCTCTCGGTAATGCCACGTGTCCGTCCGCAGCTTGGTCTTCTTGCAACCGTACTGCCAGTAATCATGTACACTGGCTACATTCCTGTCAAGTCTCTCTTCAATACCACTGAAGGAACAACTAGCTTCTCGTAGCCCTATTACACGATCACATTCAAACTTCGCCGTCTTAAAGGCATTCTTGACCATCAGCTGACCACTTCCGGTCTCACCGATGGCTAAAAAGTGTATTTGAAGCAAATCTGATTTGAGTGGAGTTACTGGCGCCTCTCTTACGCGGCTGGCTAGAAATTTGAACACACATCATCTTTCAGATGATCATCATTGTATATCACATAACTCTTTCTCGCGATTGCTATTTTTTTCGTCAGTTATATCTGACATATGAGATACATCTTGAATCTGGTCTTGGTATTCTATGTTATGCAGGTGATCCCAAAGCGACGCTTAGTTAAAACAGGTTTACCCAGCAATTTCCAACTAGTACTGTTATCTTCAATTCCCTCAGCGACTGTGTTGTTAATGCACATTTTTCCAACCATGCCGTACGTGCTAATGACGTTCTTTGATCCTTATTTACCTTGATAGGAGTCGAAATACTCCTATTGTGAGTTCATCTATTCTATAATAATTCGTTAACAGACTGTGTGAATGAGAGATATTTATGTTGTATCCAGCCTACCTGTCAAAGTTTGGGTGCCTAGGAAACCTGCTTCTCGGATCACTAGACAACAATTCTACATCAACATATACATTTATACTCCGCAAGCCACCCAACGGTGTGTGGCGGAGGGCACCGTACGTGGCATTGTCATTACCTCCCCTTCCTGTTACAGTCGCGTATGTTTCACGGGAAGAACGACTGCCGGAAAGCCTTCGTGCGCGCTCCAATCTCTCTAATTTGACATTCGTGGTCTCCTCGTGAGGTATAAGTAGGGGGAAGCGACATATTCGATACCTCATCCAGAAACGCACCCTCTAAACATGGACAGCAAGCTACACCGCGATGCAGAGCGCCTCTATTGCAGAGTCTGCCACTCGAGTTTGATAAACATCTCTGTAACGCATCACGCTTACCAAATAACCTGTGACGAAACAAGCCGCTCTTCTTTGGATCTTCTCTATCTCCTCTGTGAACCCGACCTGGTACGGATCCCACACCGGTGAGCAATACTCAAGTATAGGTCGAACGAGTGTTTTGTAAGCCACCTCCTTTGTTGATGGACTACATTTTCTAAGGAGTTTCTCAATGAATCTCAACCAGGCACCCGCCTTACAAATAATTCATTTTATATGATCATTCCACTTCAAATCGTTCCGTACGTATACTTCCATATATTTTACAGAAGCAACTGCTACCAGTGTTTGTTCTGCTATCATACAATCATACAATAAAGTATCCTTCTTTCTATGTATTCGCAATACATACATTTATCTATGTTAAGGGTCAGTTGCCACTCCCTGCACCAAGTGCCTGTCCGCTGCAGATCTTCCTGCATTTCGCTGCAATTTTCTAATGCTGCAACTTCTCTTCATACTACAGCATCATCCGCGAAAAGCCGCATGGAACTTCCGACACTATCTACTAGGTCATTTATAAATATAGTATTTATAAATATAATATTATATATATTGTGAAAAGCAATGGTCCCATAGCACTCCCCTATGGCACGCCAGACGTTACTTTAACATCTGTAGGCGTCTCTCCATTGAGAACAACATACTGTGTTCTGTTTGCTTAAAACTCTTCAATCCAGCCACACAGCTGGTCTGATATTCCGTAGGCTCTTACTTTGCTTATCAGGCGACAGTGCGGAACTGTATCGAACGCCTTCCGGAAGTCAAGGAAAATGGCATCTACCTGGGAGTCTGTATCTAATGTTTTCTGGGTCTCATGAACAAAAAAAAAGCAAGTTGGGTCTCACATGATCGCTGTTTCCGGAATCCATGTTGATTCCTACAGGGTAGATTCAGAGCTTCCAGAAATGACATGTAAGCAAATCGTATTAATACCACAGAAAATTATTGAGAGCACTTTGAGAAATACCGAGGAGTCACAAGCAAAGGGTGACATGCAAAATAAACAATGTCCTTCAGTATATACGGTTCCTAAGTCGCTGGTCCTGGAGTGCCTAATTTTGATGCTGCTGTAGATGTGGGCCGCGACCAGTCGGCGCGGCGCTTATGTCCTCAACAGAGGACACTGCGGTCGCGTTGTCGTCCTGAAGAGGGGTCGGTCAGCATGCAGTTGGCTGACAGCTTCACAGCCCTCTATGCTCTCTCGTTCCGGACTGGCGTGCCGGCGCTTACTTTATGCTGTAACAATTCAGATCTGTCTTTTTTATTTATATTATTGTTTTCATAAGGACTCGGTGCCAACAAAACTATCCAAGCTTGCTTGCAAGTCACCTGAAGATTTAATGCACAACAGCACCTTTCTCCTGCCATTCCAATATATATACTGTTGCCGATATTACTTTACACTAGCTTTTAATGAAGACAGTCCATTTAATAATCATCATTTCGACAAAACTACACTCCTGGAAATTGAAATATGAACACCGTGAATTCATTGTCCCAGGAAGGGGAAACTTTATTGACACATTCCTGGGGTCAGATACATCTCATGATCACACTGACAGAACCACAGGCACATAGACACAGGCAACAGAGCATGCACAATGTCGGCACTAGTACAGTGTATATCCACCTTACGCAGCAATGCAGGCTGCTATTCTCCCATGGAGACGATCGTAGAGATGCTGGATGTAGTCCTGTGGAACGGCTTGCCATGCCATTTCCACCTGGCGCCTCAGTAGGACCACCGTTCGTGCTGGACGTGCAGACCGTGTGAGACGACGCTTCATCCAGTCCCAAACATGCTCAATGGGGGACAGATCCGGAGATCTTGCTGGCCAGGGTAGTTGACTTACACCTTCTAGAGCACGTTGGGTGGCACGGGATACATGCGGACGTGCATTGCCCTGTTGGAACAGCAAGTTCCCTTGCCGGTCTAGGAATGGTAGAACGATGGGTTCGATGACGGTTTGGATGTACCGTGCACTATTCAGTGTCCCCTCGACGATCACCAGTGGTGTACGGCCAGTGTAGGAGATCGCTCCCCACACCATGATGCCGGGTGTTGGCCCTGTGTGCCTCGGTCGTATGCAGTCCTGATTGTGGCGCTCACCTGCACGGCGCCAAACACGCATACGACCATCATTGGCACCAAGGCAGAAGCGACTCTCATCGCTGAAGACGACACGTCTCCATTCGTCCCTCCATTCACGCCTGTCGCGACACCACTGGAGGCGGGCTGCACGATGTTGGGGCGTGAGCGGAAGACGGCCTAACGGTGTGGGGGACCGTAGCCCAGCTTCATGGAGACGGTTGCGAATGGTCCTCGCCGATACTCCAGGAGCAACAGTGTCCCTAATTTGCTGGGAAGTGGCGGTGCGGTCCCCTACGGCACTGCGTAGGATCCTACGGTCTTGGCGTGCATCCGTGCGTCGCTGCGGTCCGGTCCCAGGTCGACGGGCACGTGCACCTTCCGCCGACCACTGGCGACAACATCGATGTACTGTGGAGACCTCACGCCCCACGTGTTGAGCAATTCGGCGGTACGTCCACCCGGCCTCCCGCATGCCCACTATACGCCCTCGCTCAAAGTCCGTCAACTGCACATACGGTTCACGTCCACGCTGTCGCGGCATGCTACCAGTGTTAAAGACTGCGATGGAGCTCCGTATGCCACAGCAAACTGGCTGACACTGACGGCGGCGGTGCACAAATGCTGCGCAGCTAGCGCCATTCGACGGCCAACACCGCGGTTCCTGGTGTGTCCGCTGTGCCGTGCGTGTGATCATTGCTTGTACAGCCCTCTCGCAGTGTCCGGAGCAAGTATGGTGGGTCTGACACACCGGTATCAATGTGTTCTTTTTTCCATTTCCAGGAGTGTATATACTGTTGCCGATATTACTTTACACTAGCTTTTAATGAAGACAGTCCATTTAATAATCATCATTTTGACATAACTAGGCTCATTATTGTCTATATCTACACGTGGTCTGCACAATGTGTTTCAAGGAATAATCTGTATTTTAATAAGTGGTACCATACCCTAATTCGAAGAGAAGATTCCATACAAAATGTGTTCAACTTTTTTTTCTCTATGTAGACACAGATGGTTATGCAGACAATTTTTCTTTTCACGGGTTGGTGCTCCCGTTGCTATAGGTTTATCTAACGAT
This sequence comes from Schistocerca cancellata, assembly GCF_023864275.1. Classification (NCBI taxonomy): domain Eukaryota; kingdom Metazoa; phylum Arthropoda; class Insecta; order Orthoptera; family Acrididae; genus Schistocerca; species Schistocerca cancellata. The sequence goes on from NC_064631.1 coordinate 123,742,469, forward strand.
TGTCGTTTTTGTGTTGACGTTCAAGTTGTGAAGGTGTACTCGAGTTCGGATAATCCAATTTTTCAACTGTGTCTGTGATTTGTTGGGCAATTCTGCTGTATTGTATAAGCATGAAGCACTTTTTTACAGAGGTTGAGTAAGCCAGTCTGGCACCAGTGCACGGGTTTTGTAATGGAAATGCTCCTATTAATTTTAAGAGAGTTTACTCGTGTTTTCATTGAACTGCGTCGCACTAGTACAGGGCCCAACAGTCATATTCCACCTGAACGTGAAAACAGACAGAGTATGGAAAAACCAAAATTCACTCTCTGTTGGTACTTTCATTAACACACATAATCTCGACCCGCACCACTATTTCACATACAGGAATATGGATCACATTACGTATGCACAGCATCTAACCTTATCATTCCGAACATGCACAGGGTCTAATCTAATCATATTGATCACATTCAGTACCTTAGAGAGGGTTATGAAGGTATACGATTGGAGTTTCATTATTGACTGGTTGCAAATGGCCGAATAAAACCATTAATACACACTGCTGAGGAAACCACTTTGATTTGTAACAGTATGAATAACACTCGAATAAAACCATTAATACACATTGCTGAGGAAACCACTTTGATTTGTAACAGTATGAATAACACTCGTAACTCACATCGATGATTCGACGAATACCCACATACCTCTGTGGGGACTTTCAAGAACACTTCTCTGTAAATGTGTAGTCTGATGGAAGGTCATTTGTCGAGGGGTATTGTGTTGCAAACCCCATTTCTCTAGACTTTCGTCATTACAAGATTTCAGCACGATTGTAAGAGATTCCTTTGACATTTGAAAGGGACGGTCTACAAAGAATAAGTAAACACAACAGACGAATTGATCGTTTAATGAATAGTGCTGTCCTCAAGACGACCTACATGGCGTTTTGTCAAGAAGACTGGACACTGCTTTGATGTCAGAGGTTTAATTTATGCAGTCGATTTTACGTGTGGTTAAAACCTGTAATTATTTACATTATAACTCCATACTAAATCGAGACGCGACATGTGTGAAATTTTTTATTAGGAGTAGCCTTCTAAAATATTTACTATTCCTCAGGAAATACCCACTGTCTATTCTTCTGGGAAAAATTGTAAAAAATATGGTGTTTTGTGTGCTTATGTGGATATAACTGAGTTTCAATTTAATTCGTCGTCGTTTTTCTTACTGTGGGTTCATTTTTGTCTTTTGGATCTCGAGTAAGCATGTTTTCTATTGTGTCACTTGCTAATAGCCAGGGATAGGTTATTTACTCAAAAGTATGATTTCCAATCAATAACGTAGCCTAACTTAGTTAATTTTTTCTGCTACTATAGCTCATTTATTTCTAGTCCGTGGTTGGGATCAGTAGTTTTACAGTCTTGTAGCCTCATGGTTCTGCATGCAATTGAATAACTAAAAAAGTGAAATACGTTTGGTTGTCACAAGTTAAATTAATCACAACCAAAAAAATTGTCATAAGCTCCTTACAAGTGAAATTAATCACAACCAAATGAGTGGTCATAAGCTCCTTGCGTCATGGAATGTAGGTACGGGCAATGATTACAGCTACTCGTGCGTAATTACGCTATCTTTTGTTCACTATACGAAGAGCTTATATTTAAGGGAAATACTAAAATGGAATTACCTCCAGAAATTCATGTAGTAGCATTAACAGGTTTAGAAGGCGCTAGATCCACATGTTTAAGTGGAACGAAACCAATTCCAATAAGTTTATGACCATATATCTTATTACAGATTTGGAAATTCAAAGGGTCTTTAGAATTAATAGAACTTTAGCTGTCATTCAGAGCATATCAAGATTCACAAAACAATGGTACGATTAGTAATACTGCACGTTATTAGTACTACTGTATGTAACGAATTTGGCACTTCTTACACCTTGCGTGCATGTTAATAATGCTATAGGCAATAACGATGTACATAACAGTAATTTTTTATTTTTTTTGGCAATCAGTTTTACATTTAATCATTGATACTGTAACTGTAATCTTTTTGCTGTTGACCATCAGTATTACATTTAATGATTGATACTGTAGGCAATAACGATGTACATTGCTTTTAGTTATCAGTTTTACATTTAATCATTTATATCCTGCAACTGGAACATTAATATTTTCACATTTTATATTAAGAGAGACAAGCAAATCAACCGCGAGAAAGTGACAAACGTACTGGACGTTGTTAATTACTTAATGTAATTAGCTGTTATTTCCGACGCTAAACATGTATCGGGTCAAAGTCAATCGGTGTCATAAAATATAAGTATGAGACCGTATACTAAACTGTGATCTCATGTACAAACAAGTGCTTTTATCTGTATCGTGATAAAGAGAGGCTCCCTAATCATCAATGCAAATACACACAGAGCAGCGATCAAGATAATATTTAGGAAAATGACAGAAAAAGGAAAAAGTAAAATACACCAGTGAAGGGAGAAGCTCATCACTTTGAAAGCTAAATGATGGCAGTTTCTACAGGGTGGTTATAATTAAACTTTCGCTGCTCGAGAGGTCTCCCATTACGAATGAGTGACCGTAAGACACTGAAAGTTCGCGGAAACATTTAAGGACATACAGAAGAGAAATAAGTCATTGGAGAAACATTTTAATTTCCAGATGAGACGGTAAAATTTGTCAATTGCGTACCATGTTTACGTTCCAGGTTACAAACGTTGCTCAATGTGACAGCCATCTGCATCCGTGACAGCCAGAACCAAACTAGAGATTGGTCTGGCATTCCTACTGCTCTGCTGCTGCCCAAAGCAATGGTGGACCATAGAGTGTTCGGCTGTCGTGACACAGTTCGTGTTCCGCTTGAAGATCACATATTGCGTCCAGCATTCTCGGCCACCGCAACAGTAAATACCTCAACAATTTTTCGCACAATTGAGCGTTGGATTCCGCTAGGAGGTATTCTTGCTAGTTAATTCAAACTTCCGAATCATGTTCTTCAATCCTGGTGTGAAAAGAGGACCTCTCTCTATTGCTTTCGTGCGCCGGTACTCGCGAAGAGCAGTAGCACCTCAGCTGTACTTTTGATAACACAGCTTCACGAATAAGGTCTGGTCACTTGTCCAGACCCATGTTGACTTTCTGCAACTGTAATGCACACGGATGCTTGTGTTTGAACCCTACGTCGCTGTACCTGACGGAAAATCATGACACTAGCATTACTGACAACGCAAATCCATCATCCCATAATCTGAACATCAGTCATCTAAAGTATGATACCCCTATTACATCACACAGTACATTCGCCAGTCTTTGTGGCCGAGCGGTTCTAGGCGCTTCAGTCCGGAACCGCGTTGCTTCCACGATCGCAGGTTCGAATCCTGCCTCGGGCATGGATGTGTGTGATGTCCTTATGTTAGTTAGGTTAAGTAGTTCTAAGTCTAGGGGACTGGTGACCTCAGATGTTAAGTCCCTTAGTGCTCAGAGCCATTTGAACCACTTGAACAGTACATTCTTGGTACGCTGCATGACGGAAGACTACTCTGGCACTTCGTGAATGTAAACCGCTAATTAAAATGTACCAATAAACTGCCGATTCTTTGAAGGATCGAACTGTCTAGTATAAACCAGCTTTAAATTTCTGATTACTATATAAATGGGTGAATGTGACGTTAGCACGTAAATGACAAAAAGCTTAGAGTAGGGCTGGAAGTCTTTAAGTGCTCTCAGTATCAAACACTGGATGAGAACACTCTTGATAGTTAACGCACCATTTTAAGCAAAAGCTATTATCTCAAGCATCTCAATGTTTATTCAGTCTTTTCTCATGAACTATGCGGCATACAGTGATATGATTTCACAGGTACATTCATTGGCATATGTGGATACCTTGTGCTAAGTGTGTTGCGAATAGAGTTAATTGTAATAAAGTAAACTAAAACGTCATACTTGATGCGGTAGATGTACTGCATGAGTACAAAAGTTGTAATAGGTGATAGACCTTTTTTGCTTCCATCATTTCTTGCGGCCTGGGTGTTTCAGCGATAAAACGTTTTCAAGTTTGTTCTACGTCTACATCTACGTGATTACTCTGCTATTCACAATGAATTACCTGGCACTGACTTCAATAAACCACCTTCAAGCTGTCTCTACCTCTCCACTCTTGATCGGCGTGCGAGAAAAACGAGCACTTAAAGTTTTCTTTGCAAGCCCTGATTTATTTTTACAGAGATGTCATTTCTCTCTGTGTATGTGGCTGCCAACAGAAGGTTCTCTCAATCGGAGAAAAAACTGATGATTGAAATTCAATGAGAAGATCCCGTCGCAACGAAAAACGCCTTTGTTTTAATTACTGCCACGCCGTTTCACGTATCATGACTGTGGCACTATCTCTCCTATTTCGCGATAATACGAAACGAGCTGCCCTTCTTTGAACTCTTTCGATGTTATCCGTCAGTCCCACCTGGTGCGGATCCCACACCGCAAAGCAGTCCTCCAGAATATGGCGGACAAGCGTAGTGTAAGCAGTCTCTTTAGTAGTCCTGATGCACCTTCTAAATGTTCTTCCAATGAATCGTTTTCTTTGGTTTCCTCTACCCACAACACTTTCTATGTGGTCATTCCAATTTAGATTATTTGTAATTGTAATCTCTATGTATTTAGTTGAATTTACAGCCTTCATATTTGTGTGACTTTTGGCGTAATCTAAATTTATCTGATTTCTTTTAGAGCTCATGCGAATAACTTCACACTTTTCTTTATTCAGGATCAACTGCCACTTTTCGCACCAACAGATATCTTACCTAAATCACTCTGCAATTCGTTTTAGTCATCTAATGGCTATACAAGACGGTAAGTGAGAGCATCATCTGCAAACAGCCTAAGACGGCTACTCAGATTGTCTCCTATGTCGTTAATGTAGGTCAGGAACAACAGAGGGCCTATAACAATTCCTTGGGGAACGCCGGATATTACTTCTGTTTCACTCGATGATTTTCCGTGTATTACTACGAACTGTGACATTTCGGAGAGGAAATCACTAATCCAGTCGAACAACAGAGGCGGTATTCCTTAGGCTCGCTGTGCGGTTAGAAGACGCTTGTGAGGGACGGTGCCGAAATTCTTCTGGAAATCTAAGAATATGGAATCAATTTTACAGCCCAAGTCGACAGCACTCATTACTTCACGAGTATAAAGAGCTAGTTGTGTTTCACAAGAACGATATTTTCGGAATCCGTACTGTCTGTGTCAATAAATCGTTTTCTTCGAGGTACTTCATAATGTTCGAATACAGTATATGTTACACAACCCTACTGCAAATCGACGTTAGTGATATGGGCCTGTAATTCAGCGGATTGGTCCTACTTCCCTTTTTGGGTATTGGTGTGACTTGAGAAATTTTCCTGCATTTAGGTACGGAACTTTCTGTGAGCGAGCGTTTGTATATAATTGATAAGTATGGAACTATTCTATCAGCATACTCTGAAAGGAACCTGACTGATATACAATCGGGACCGGAGGCGATACCTGTATTAAGTGGTTTCAGCTGCTTTGCTACACCGAGGATATCTACTTCTATGTTTCTCATCTTGGCTGTCCTTCGTCACTGGAATACAGGAACCATTACTTTGTCATCATTGGTGAAGGAGTTCCGGAAAACGGTGTTTAAAACTCTGCTTTAGTGACACTTTCATCAGTGCCTTCACTATTGTTATCACGCAGTGAAGGTATTGATTGCGAGGTATTGATTGCGGCTTGCCACCGGTGTGCTTAATGCATGACCAGAATCTCTTCGGGTTTTCTGCCAGTTTTCGAGGCAGAGTTTCGTTGTGGAAATTCTTAAGAGCATCTCGCATTGAAGTAGGCTCTGTATTTCGAACTTCTGCAAAACTTTGCCAATCTTGAGGATTTTGAGTTCTTTTAAGTTTGGCATGCTTTCTTCGTTGCTTCTGCAACAGCGATCTGACCCGTTTTGTGTACCGTGGGCGATCAGCCCTATCACTTATTAGTTTATGTGGTATATATCTCTCAACTGCCGTCGATACTATCTCTTTTAAATCATTGTACATCTTTTCTACGCTTACATGATCAGATCGGAAAGAGTGAAGACTGTCTCTTAAAGAGGCGTTAAGAGCATTTTATCAGCTTTTTTAAATAGATATACTTGGCGTTTCTTTTTGATGGTTGTAGGTCTTACGGTATTCAGCCTAGCAGCAACTGCGTTGTGGTCGCTAATCCCTGTATTCGTCAAGATACTCCCTATTTGTCCAGGATTATTTGTTGCTAAGAGACCAAGTATGCTTTCGTAACCATTTACTCTTCGAGTGGGCTCATGAACTAATTGTTCAAAACAATTTTCTGAGAAAGCATTCAGTACAATTTCGAATGACGTTTTATGCCAAGCGCCGGCTTTGAAGGTATTATTTTTCCTGCTGTCGAGGGTAGATTGAAGTCCCGCCGACTCTAATTGTATGAGTGGGGAACCTATTTGAAATGAGACTCAAGTTTTCTATTAACTGTTCAGCAACTATGTCTTCTAAGTGTGTGTGGGGGAGGAGGGATCGGTAAAGCGATCCAAGTAATAATTTAGTCCGATAGTCAATTATAACCTCTACCCATACTCTTTCGATGGAACTACCTACTTCAATTTCACTACAAGGTAAACTACTTCTGACAGCAATAAATACTCCACCAGCAACCGTATTTCATCTGTCCTTTCTCAACACCGTTACATTGTTTGAAAAGAATTCGACCGTACTTATTTCCCGCTTTAGCCAGCTTGTGTACCTATAATTATTTGAGCTTCAGTGCTTTCTATTAGGGCCTGGAGCTCTGGTTCTTTCCCAACACAACTACAATAATTTACAAATACAATACCCATTGTTTATAAGAGTACCTTACTGTGTTTCAGTTGCCCCCTTTTAGACGGATGCGTTTTCTGTGGTTTCCAGAGACACCGAACCTAAAAAATCGCCCAGTCCCTACCACACAACCCCCGCTACTCGTGTAGCCGTCTCCTGTGTGTAGTGGATTCCCAGTGGATGTAACGTGTAAAGTTTAATTAAGCGATCTGCATGGAAATGATAAAAATCAACTTATATTTGGGACATAAATGATTTGGCCAGGGGAATATGCATAACTGAAAGGAAAGGGAATAGCTAAGCTTTTGAGATGTATAACAAGGTTCATTCTCAGAGTTGCACCCTGTTTATTTTGTGAACGGTTCACGCTCTCGAAACGAGTGTTTCAGTATGTGGTACTAGGCATGCTACGCAGTTTTAGCTCCATTATTAACAGAGACATTGAAGCCAGTATGGATTGTTTTAAGTTGAAGAGTTTCAGTGGTATTCAAAGGAATTTGAACACACGCGAATAGTGATACAACGCTTGTTATTAGTGTACAGTCAAGAGGAGTTAATTTAATTGAATTGTATATGGTTACGCAATTGTCAGGCACAATTTTCGTTTGTAGACAAGCGAACAGATTGTACGGGGCCAGATTCCAAAATAATCGACATACCGCGTACACATTGTGAACAAATTATTCAAATGTTTAAGTCAGTCATTTCAGTTGATACCGCAATACAATGGCCGAGGATGATGTAACTGCAAGTACTCCACATTTCAATAAGGAACCGTCAGTCTGCATCTGATGTTGTAACACGGGAGGGACATATTTAATACACTGAACAGCTGAAGAATTTGGTACATCAGTCTAACGTCGTGTGGGGCCCCTGCGAGCACGCAGATGTGCCGCAACACGACGTAGCATAGAGTCGACTAATGTATGAAGTAATGATGGAGGGAAGTGACACCATGAATCCTGCAGGGCTGTCGACAAATCCGTAAGAGTAGGAGAGGCTGGAGATCTCTTCTAGACACCCAGTTTAAAGGTATTCAAGATATACTTAATAACGTCCATGTCTGGGAGTTTGGTGGCCAGTGGAAGTGTTTAAACTCAGAAGAATGTTGGTGGAGTCACTCTGTAGCAGTTCTGGACATGTGGGGTGTCCCATTTTCCTTCTGGAATTGCCCAAGTCCGTCGGAATGCGCAGTGGATATGAAAGGATGCAGGTGATCAGACAGGACGCATACGTGCGTGTCACCTTTCAGTGTCGTATCTGGACGTGTCAGGAGTCTATATCACTCCAACTCCACACGCTCCACACCACTACAGAGCCTTCTCTAGCTTGAACAGTCCCCTACTAACACACAGGGTCCATGGATTCATGAGGCTGTCTCCATGCCCTACACGTCCACTCGTGCGATATAATCTCAAACGACACTCGTCCCACCAGCCAACATGTTCCCAGTCCTCAACAGTCCAACGTCGGTGTTGACGGGCGTAAATCTTTCTGTCGTGCAGTCGTCAAGGTACAGAAGTGGGCTTTGGGGTCCGAAAGCCTGTACCGATGTTATTTCGTTTTATGGTTCGCACGCTGACACTCGATGGCCCAGCCTTAAAATGTGCAGCAATTTGCGGAAGGCTTGCACTTCTGTCACGTTGAACGATTCTTTACAGTAGTCGTTGGTTTCGCTCTTCCAGGGTCTTTCTACGGACACAGCGATGTCAGAGATTTGATGTTTTACCGCATTCCTGATATTCACGGTACACTCATTAAATGGTCGTACGGGAAAATCCCATCGCTACCTGGGCGATGCTGTGTCTCATCTCTCGTGCGCCGACTGTAACACCATGTTCGGACTCAATTAAAGCTTGATAACCTGCCTTTGTAGCAGCAGTAAACGATCTAACAACTGAGCCAGACACTTGATGTCTTATGTAGGCGTTACCGACCGCAGCGCCGTATTCTGTCTGTTTACATATCTCTGTATTTGAATACACATGCCTATACTAGTTTCTTTGGTGTTTCGCTTTAGTTATGTACGGGCTGTAAAGATTCCGAAGCTATAGTTGCAAGTTCTCGACGAAACAGTCTCCGTGAGCCTTCGTCTGAATACATAATTTTTCTTTTCGATTAAGAGCGTAGTAATTGCTACGACTCAGATACTGTATATAAATATTTTATTATTTTCGTATTAGTATGTGCCCAAATAAACGTCTATGTTCCTCATTATAGCGTAAACGGAGAAGAAAAAGGGAATATGGTTCTCCACTTACTTCTAGTATTTGCTATCGTTCCGCAAGAAATGCAGCTGTACCAGTGTTGTAAATTGCTTTGGGCACATATCTCTTATAACAAAGAAATAGGAGGACAAATTGACTGTAAGTTCATTGCTTTTAATACTAGGGTTTAACAGAAAGACCAAAAAGCGCACACTGTAACATAAAAGTAGCCCCTAACCATAATTTTGACATTTATCAAATTTTGAAGTTACCTTCTTGGAAACAAGGTAATCGTTTACTATGGCTGCCAAGCCTCGTGGTATTTACTGCAAGCTATACTACTGTATAATCACCAGATGGGCCATGTTTATGTAGCAGTTTACTTACAAAATTTAATATCTTAAGAGAAGTCATACTGTATTTCCTCATACCCTGTCTGGATTGCCATTAGAAAGTAATTCTCAAAACAGTAATGAAAAAGATGAAAGAGAGTTAAAAATAGTTATTTAAAGGGCACGAGGGTGAAAGATGTAGGGTAAATATGGATAATTTACAAGGGCATTAAAAGAAACCGAAACATGATGAGAAATGGAAGTTAGTCAAGAGCTACATGTAGGAGAAAAAAGTGGATGAACACCACAGGGTGCACAAAGGAGTATTATTCAGAAGGCGAAGACAAGATATAGACTGCTGGAAACTATGCTGGACTGAACGACACATAGGCACACTTACAAAACATGTACAGGAGAGCCATGCTCACTGTGATCAATTCAAATGCATTCAGAAGGAACGGTTTTATACAACTTAGGAAGATGAGTAAAAAAGGGAGCATATTACTTGTGACAGATCAACAGTCAAACCTGCTGGGAATTAATGCAGAACGTTTTATCAAATTAATAATTAGATCTTGCTGCCACAGATCCAAAAGGTGGATAGGGCTACATTTATGTATTGGTAGATTTTTCTCGAAATTCATACAACTATATCGTCTCAAAAAACTATAAGTAAGCAGATCACCTCAAAAATTATACAGAACTATTTTACTAATATTGGCGCATTTACCAGATTGTCTAGAACTTGAAACAATTTGTTGATGAAGCCCGAATAACTCACAGTTTGATATCAGTGTACCACTTGTCGAGTTGTCTACGAGAAAGATACTTGATAAACATTGGGCGACTTTGCAGAACACACTGAAGCCAAGCCTGGCTTGATCCCATTAACGGTCCTGAACATATAATGAATGGTTTGCAGCATTTCTCTACTGGGTTCTCTCCTTTTGGAATTATATTCAGCTCAAGTCCTGCCAATTTCTTTTCAGAAAATGTAGAATATCCTGTTTGTAAGATCATGACGTCATAAAAAAGAGTAGAGACCATGAGAAAGCAGGGTGTGGTAAGAATAAAGGAATACAGTGCAAGGTAGAATAACACAGTTTAAGATGTGTGACCTACTCTTGGTAAAACACGAGATAAATCTAAATCGGTGACTGCTGAAACGAGAAAAAAATTTTTTGCTTCTACATAGGTGAATTTGAAGTTTAAAAAACCCACATCCAAATGCATATATACTGATATACCCTAAATCCAAAAACTTGTTTATGTGAGACAACACTGATGAACTGAAAGCATATGAACATGATTAGGAATTGTAACCACTTTCTCTTGAAAAAAGTTTGGAAAAAATTTAAATTTTGGGAATTTCAAATTTTACAAGCAAAGTCTATTGAAAAGAGTTAAATATTTCAAGTGATCATCTAAATACAGCTATAAAATGTGAACATACTGTGCATAATGAAAAGTATAGTAATTTTGGGGTAAACTTGTTTATTGATGTCTGTCTAAATTTCCATTGTTTATCATATTATTCAAATGAATGCTGTTACCTTATGCTGAAATCCATTAACTAAAAATATTGCATTCATGCCTCTTTGAAGATATTCAAAGTACACATTATCATCTACCTTAATTGGTATTGCCCACTGAATTTCACTTTTAAAAAATATACTGCTTCGTGACTCTATACATGTTGCTGTTTCTTGAATCTTACATGTCCAGTAATTGCATTTATTTCTGATTCATAGAAACATACACTCCATATTATCAAATAACTGAAAATGGTTATTAGTAACTGTAAAGTGGTTCAGATGAATGCAGATTTCAACACAAATGCATTTTCTCTTAAATGAAAAAATGGATGTAAAGATCGTTTCACATATATCTGTGATTATTCGTTTATATGCAGTCATTGACAATATAATAAAAATTTACTCTTTTGTATAAATATGAATAATACAAGTTTCAGAAGCAAAAAGCATCAGATTCACAGTTACAATTTCCTCTAAGTTAATCTAAACACTTTTCATAAAGGTCTCACATTTTCATATATGTTTAAAGAGCATTTCAGGCAATAGTTCCAAGCACAAGCTTTTTACCATTGTGCAATGAATACTTTGTATACATTGTGTATTCCAAAAGATCAAGTTTGTCACAAGATGGACTGATGTCGATAGGAGGTCCACCAGTCTGTAATAGTTACACTATCTAGATAATAGCGCTGCTCCAGCCGAGTGAATGAATTTTTCGCTCTATGGCTCTTCTTCTTCTACTTATCTGTTTTCAGATTATAGGGTAATGTTGTGATACTTCTACAGTCTCTTGATGATAATGTAATGACTGTTAAATATGTGCTCATACTTGTATATGTGTATTGAATTCAATGGTATATTTCTCAATGTGAGTTGAATACTGTAATTTTAAAGAGCCATATTCGTGCCTTTGGGCGTTAATGCCATACACTGTTGTTATAATAAATTTGTCCTAGGAGAAGTCCAGATTTTACTTAAAGTAATTGAATATGATTGGGTTCAATTTAAATATTTCTGAATAATAAGTACCTTCTGGTTAACTAATTCAAATACACTTTCTCTCCCAGAGAAACGACACTCAATATTTTACTTAACCTTTTTATAGAATAATTTTTGAAGATTATATTTAAAAAAAATTGGCTAATCAAACTGAACCTGTAGAGTTATGCATTGTTCTTGTAATCATTTTTAACTGTTGGCAAATGAGAGGTTGTAAAAGTTACTAAAAACGAGGAGCTGGTCTTTTGAAACCATACTGACATAAATAAATCTCAGAAATATGTATGGGCAGAAATCTCTTGAAAATTGCTTTTTATGTGTTTATCTTTCAGTTTTAATAACCATCCAATTAATTGAAGATTAAATGATTTCACAAACATAATTTTAAAGAACAATACCATGCCAAGAACATGCAATTTGTTTTCAATGACATTTATTTTCAAAGAAACTACCTGTACTGGCGAATTTCCAAATCTTTCCTGTGCAGTATCTGTTTCATCTTTCACTATTTAACATTTGCTCGCCTGATTGTAAAAAGATATATGACTGCAATCAGAATATTATCGAATGAATAAAAAATACAAATTTGTAAAATACAAAAACTTTTTTGAGTTATGTGTTTAGGACACTTTAATTGTTATTGTGGTGTAATTTTAAATTTTTACCATCTCAAATCCCCCCTCCCCCCATGAACCATGGACCTTGCCGTTGGTGGGGAGGCTTGTGTGCCTCAGCGATACAGATAGCCGTACCGTAGGTAGAACCACAACGGAGGGGTATCTGTTGAGAGGCCAGACAAACGTGTGGTTCCTGAAGAGGGGCAGCAGCCTTTTCAGTAGTTGCAAGGGCAACAGTCTGGATGATTGACTGATCTGGCCTTGTAACAATAATCAAAACGGCTTTGCTGTGCTGGTACTGCGAACGGCTGAAAGCAAGGGGAAACTACGGCCGTAATTTTTCCCGAGGGCATGCAGCTTTACTGTATGATTAAATGATTATGGCGTCCTCTTGGGTAAAATATTCCGGAGGTAAAATAGTCCCCCATTCGGATCTCCGGGCGGGGACTACTCAAGAGGATGTCGTTATCAGGAGAAAGAAAACTGGCATCCCTTAATCGGGCAGGTAGGTTAAAAAATTTAAAAAGGGAAATGGATAGGTTAAAGTTAGATATAGTGGGAATTAGTGAAGTTCGGTGGCAGGAGGAACAAGACTTCTGGTCAGGTGACTACAGGGTTATAAACACAAAGTCAAATAGGGGTAATGCAGGAGTAGGTTTAATAATGAATAGGAAAATAGGAATGCGGGTAAGCTACTACAAACAACATAGTGAACGCATTATTGTGGCCAAGATAGATACGAAGCCCACACCTACTACAGTAGTGCAAGTTTATATGCCAACTAGCTCTGCAGATGACGAAGAAATAGAAGAAATGTATGATGAAATAAAAGAAATTATTCAGATAGTGAAGGGAGACGAAAATTTAATAGTCATGGGTGACTGGAATTCGAGTGTAGGAAAAGGGAAACGTAGTAGGTGAATATGGATTGGGGCTAAGAAATGAAAGAGGAAGCCGCCTGGTGGAATTTTGCACAGAGCACAACTTAATCATAGCTAACACTTGGTTTAAGAATCATGATAGAAGGTTGTATACATGGAAGAACCCTGGAGATACTAAAAGGTATCAGATAGATTATATAATGGTAAGACAGAGATTTAGGAACCAAGTTTTAAATTGTAAGACATTTCCAGGGGCAGATGTGGACTCTGACCACAATTTATTGGTTATGACCTGTAGATTAAAACTGAAGAAACTGCAAAAAGGTGGGAATTTAAGGAGATGGGACCTGAATAAACTGAAAGAACAAGAGATTGTAGAGAGTGTCAGGGAGAGCATAAGGGAACAATTGACAGGAATGGGGGAAAGAAATACAGTAGAAGAAGAATGGGTAGCTTTGAGGGATGAAGTAGTGAAGGCAGCAGAGGATCAAGTAGGTAAAAAGAAGAGGGCTAGTAGAAATCCTTGGGTAACAGAAGAAATATTGAATTTAATTGATGAAAGGAGAAAATATAAAAATGCAGTAAGTGTAGCAGGCAAAAAGGAATACAAACGTCTCAAAAATGAGATCGACAGGAAGTGCAAAATGGCTAAGCAGGCATGGCTAGAGGACAAATGTAAGGATGTGGAGGCTTATCTCACTAGGGGTAAGATAGGTACTGCCTACAGGAAAATTAAAGAGACCTTTGGAGATAAGAGAACCACTTGTATGAACATAAAGAGCTCAGATGGAAGCCCAGTTCTAAGCAAAGAAGGGAAAGCAGAAAGGTGGAAGGAGTATATAGAGGGTCTATACAATGGCGATGCACTTGAGGACAATATTATGGAAATGGAAGAGGATGTAGATGAAGATGAAATGGGAGATACGATACTGCGTGAAGAGTTTGACAGAGCACTGAAAGACCTGAGTCGAAACAAGGCCCCCGGAGTAGACAACATTCCATTGGAACTACTGACGGCCTTGGGATAGCCAGTCCTGACAAAACTCTACCATCTGGTGAGCAAGATGTACGAAACAGGCTAAATACCCTCAGACTTCAAGAAGAATATAATAATTCCAATCCCAAAGAAAGCAGGTGTCGACAGATGTGAAAATTACCGAACAATCAGTTTAATAAGCCACAGCTGCAAAATACTAACACGAATTCTTTACAGACGAATGGAAAAACTAGTAGAAGCCGACCTCGGGGAAGATCAGTTTGGATTCCGTAGAAATACTGGAACACGTGAGGCAATGCTGACCTTACGACTTATCTTAGAAGAAAGATTAAGGAAAGGCAAACCTACGTTCCTAGCATTTGTAGACTTAGAGAAAGCTTTTGACAATGTTGACTGGAATACTCTCTTTCAAATTCTAAAGTTGGCAGGGGTAAAATACAGGGAGCGAAAAGCCATTTACAATTTGTATAGAAACCAGATGGCAGTTATAAGAGTCGAGGGGCATGAAAGAGAAGCAGTGGTTGGGAAGGGAGTAAGACAGGGTTGTAGCCTCTCCCCGATGCTATTCAATCTGTATATTGAGCAAGCAGTAAAGGAAGCAAAAGAAAAATTCGGAGTAGGTATTAAAATCCATGGAGAAGAAATAAAAACGTTGAGGTTCGCCGATGACATTGTAATTCTGTCAGAGACGGCAAAGGACTTGGAAGAGCAGTTGAACGGAATGGATAGTGTCTTGAAGGGAGGATATAAGATGAACATCAACAAAAGCAAAACGAGGATAATGGAATGTAGTCGAATTAAGTCGGGTGATGTTGAGGGTATTAGATTAGGAAATAAGACACTTAAAATAGTAAAGGAGTTTTGCTATTTGGGGAGCAAAATAACTGATGATGGTCGAAGTAGAGAGGATATAAAATGTAGACTGGCAATGGCAAGGAAAGCGTTTCTGAAGAAGAGAAATTTGTTAACATCGAGTACAGATTTAAGTGTCAGAAAGTCATTTCTGAAAGTATTTGTATGGAGTGTAGCCATGTATGGAAGCGAAACATGGACGGTAAATAGTTTGGACAAGAAGAGAATAGAAGCTTTCGAAATGTGGTGCTACAGAAGAATGCTGAAAATTAGATGGGTAGATCACATAACTAATGAGGAAGTATTGAATAGGATTGGGGAGAAGAGAAGTTTGTGGCACAACTTGACCAGAAAAAGGGATCGGTTGGTAGGACATGTTCTGAGGCATCAAGGGATCACCAATTTAGTATTGGAGGGCAGCGTGGAGGGTAAAAATCGTAGGGGGAGACCAAGAGATGAATACATTAAGCAGATTCAGAAAGATGTAGGTTGCAGTAGGTACTGGGAGATGAAGAAACTTGCACAGGATAGAGTACCATGGAGAGCTGCATCAAACCAGTCTCAGGACTGAAGACCACAACAACAACAACAACCATCTCAAATATACTTAGAGAATTTCTAACAACCAATAGTACACTTCATTCATTTTCTTTCACTAGTGGGAAAGATCGGATGTTAAATATGTAAATTAATTTGTCAGCATTATGCCAGTATGTTCTGGAATAATGAAATTTATTATACATACTAGGGCTTGAAGCCAAAGGTATCTCAGTCGCACTTCACATTCATCGGAGTAACTGTGTACAGTATATTGTGATGTGGCTTTATGCTCTTCATAAGGTAACAGTTTTTTTACTGCGAAATTTTTGAAGTGGTCTGGAAAAAGCAGGTTTTTAAATGGCGGAAGTAAGAAATTTTGTTGTGAATATGTTTTCACCTGCGTATCTCACTAAATTTCGTTGCTAGTTTTCTCATTCGCTATAAAAACTACCTGAGGACCATAGTTTCCAGACTCTGACTAACGCGAGTGCCCATAAACTAAAGCGCACACAATGAACCATAAAACGACAGAAGCTAGGAGTCAGCCTGAGGTATAGGATTTGGACAGTGGACATCAGAAAGAGAAATAAGGAAACAGACATTTCAGAGGGAACTGCATGTCTGAAGTGGCAGTAGTTTGGACACGTAGTCTGACAAGATCGTGGTAAGAGGATCGCCAGGATTGTTCACTTGAGACAGCGGGCCCACAAGAAAGGCAAAGGAAGACCCCGAAATAGATGGCTTGAGGATGTGGAGTTGGAGCCTCGACATGGTAGTTTTAGGTGCCTCAAAATCGAAGAGAATGGAAATATACTGAAGCCCTAGGGAAACTGGTGTAGGCACGCGTATTCAAATACAGAGATATGTAAACAGGCAGACTACGGCGCTGCCATCCGAAACGCTTGAGTAAGATAACAAGTGTCTGGCGTAGTTGTTAGGTCTGTTACCGCTGCTACAATTGCAGGTTTTCAAGATTTAAGTGAGTCTGAACGTGTTGTTATAGTCGGCGCAAGAGGGAAAAGACACGGCATCTCTGAGGTAGCGATGAAATGGGGATTTTCCCGTGTGTTCATTTCACCAGTGTCCCGTGAATATCAGGAATCCGGTGAAAGATCAAATTTCCGACATCGCTGTCGCCGGAAAAAGATCCAGCAAGAACGGGACCAACGACGACTGAAGAGAATCGTTCAACGTGACAGAAGTGTAACCCTTCCAGAAATTGCTGCAGATTTCAATGCTGGGCCGTCAATAAATTTCAGTGTCTGAACCATTAAACGAAACGTCATCGATATGAGATTTCGGAACCGAATACCCACTCGGGGTGTACCCTTGATGACTGCACGACATAAAGCTTTAAGCCTCGGCCCGTCAGCATCGACATTGGACTATTGATGACTGGAAACATATTGCTTGGTAGGAGGAGTCTCGTTTCAGATTGAATCGAGCGGATGGACGTGTACCTTTATGCAGACAACCTCATGAATCCATGGACCCTGCGTGTCAGCAGGGGAACGTTCAAGCTGGTGGAGGCTATATAATGGTGTGGGTCATGTGCAGTTGGAGTGATGTGGGACTCCTGATACGTCTAGATATGACTCTGATAGGTGACACGTACGTAAGCATCCTGTCCGATCACCTGCATCCATTCATGTCCACTGTGCGTTCCAGCGGAGGTGGGCAGTTCCATCAGGACAGTGCGACACCCTAAACGTCCAGAATTGTTACAGAGTGGCTCCAGTAACGCGCTTCTGAGTTTAACACTCCCACTGGCCACAAAACTCCCCAGTTATGAACATTATTCAGCATATATGGGATGCCTTGCAACGTGCCCCCTGGTAGTCTTATGGATTTATGGACAGCCCTGCAGGATTAATGGTGTCATTTCCCTCCAGCACTACTTCAGAAATTAGTCGAGTCCACGCCAAGTCATGTTGCGGCAATTGTGCGTGCTCCTTGGGACTCTACACGATATTAGGCAGGTGTACAAGTTACTTTCTGGGGCTGCAGGTGTAAGAAACGTGAGGGCAGTGACTGTTTGAAACAATTACTTGCATTAAGTTCTACCAGTCATTCTTATACTTGTAATATGTTTAACATAAGATGATCCTCTTCGTTTAGAGCGCGTTCTGTCCGTCTCTATGCGAGTATACAAACTGACATATGGGATGTTGAATTAATAAGTGAATAGCAGCAAAGAATTTATATACATAGTAGAGACGTGTGCTTCCAGGTAATACAGTACGTATTTATCAGGAGCTGAGAAGAAATCTGCTGAGCAAACAACGAAGATGTGACACTAATAGAGGCTAAGCCACTACCTCCATTGGCCCACATGTGTTCTTATTTCAATTTCGTAAGACTTATGCATTAAACATCAAAGTGTAAAAACGTGTCCAGGGTTGTTATACAACTACACTCCTGGAAATGAAAAAAAGAACACATTGACACCGGTGTGTCAGACCCACCATACTTGCTCCGGACACTGCGAGAGGGCTGTACAAGCAATGATCACACGCACGGCACAGCGGACACACCAGGAACCGCGGTGTTGGCCGTCGAATGGCGCTTGCTGCGCAGCATTTGTGCACCGCCGCCGTCAGTGTCAGCCAGTTTGCCGTGGCATACGGAGCTCCATCGCAGTCTTTAACACTGGTAGCATGCCGCGACAGCGTGGACGTGAACCGTATGTGCAGTTGACGGACTTTGAGCGAGGGCGTATAGTGGGCATGCGGGAGGCCGGGTGGACGTACCGCCGAATTGCTCAACACGTGGAGCGTGAGGTCTCCACAGTACATCGATGTTGTCGCCAGTGGTCGGCGGAAGGTGCACGTGCCCGTCGACCTGGGACCGGACCGCAGCGACGCACGGATGCACGCCAAGACCGTAGGATCCTACGCAGTGCCGTAGGGGACCGCACCGCCACTTCCCAGCAAATTAGGGACACTGTTGCTCCTGGGGTATCGGCGAGGACCATTCGCAACCGTCTCCATGAAGCTGGGCTACGGTCCCGCACACCGTTAGGCCGTCTTCCGCTCACGCCCCAACATCGTGCAGCCCGCCTCCAGTGGTGTCGCGACAGGCGTGAATGGAGGGACGAATGGAGACGTGTCGTCTTCAGCGATGAGAGTCGCTTCTGCCTTGGTGCCAATGATGGTCGTATGCGTGTTTGGCGCCGTGCAGGTGAGCGCCACAATCAGGACTGCATACGACCGAGGCACACAGGGCCAACACCCGGCATCATGGTGTGGGGAGCGATCTCCTACACTGGCCGTACACCACTGGTGATCGTCGAGGGGACACTGAATGGTGCACGGTACATCCAAACCGTCATCGAATCCATCATTCTACCATTCCTAGAGCGGCAAGGGAACTTGCTGTTCCAACAGGACAATGCACGTCCGCATGTATCCCGTGCCACCCAACGTGCTCTAGAAGGTGTAAGTCAACTACCCTGGCCAGCAAGATCTCCGGATCTGTCCCCCATTGAGCATGTTTGGGACTGGATGAAGCGTCGTCTCACGCGGTCTGCACGTCCAGCACGAACGCTGGTCCAACTGAGGCGCCAGGTGGAAATGGCATGGCAAGCCGTTCCACAGGACTACATCCAGCATCTCTACGATCGTCTCCATGGGAGAATTGCAGCCTGCATTGCTGCGAAAGGTGGATATACACTGTACTAGTGTCGACATTGTGCATGCTCTGTTGCCTGTGTCTATGTGCCTGTGGGTCTGTCAGTGTGATCATGTGATGTATCTGACCATAGGAATGTGTCAATAAAGTTTCCCCTTCCTGGGACAATGAATTCACGGTGTTCTTATTTCAATTTCCAGGAGTGTATAAAAGTTAAAAATTTAAAAGAAAATCATAAGAAGATATTATTGGCATAACATTATGAAACCAAATGAAAACTCCATCTGAGACGCATATACTGAGACACAGATGTAGAGAATGTTGTCTATGGATCTGATGACCACTTGTGACGTGGTTAGATATGAGGTCCACTAAATGTCTCTCTTGTGTTGCTTTTGAAGAGAATGGACGTCACGATCTCCACAGCGATAGGCAGCGACAGAAGAGAAATGAACATGTGTGGAACGAACTCTGTAACATCGTAGTGGCTGACTGTAGTTGTTAATAAGCGCCGAGAGGAATGAATTAATTAGTCTGATGTACGAAGTTGCAAAAGTTACAACTTTGGGTGTTTTTCTACATCTAACCAGTTACACATCCACACAGCTGACAATGTGGGGCGTAAGCAAACTACTTATACCAGTCGTGATGAACCAGATCATATTTTTCTGCAAACCTTATGTTTATTTTACAATCAGGACATAGCATTTGCACCAGTTCCACATACGATATATCTAAAGTCATACAGATTATGAGAAACGTGTCCCTTCATGCCACACTATGCTGGCCAGTATTCTAGGCAAGGTATGGTGAAAGAAATTGCTTTGAATCCACAATTCAATTCCACCCGTGGATTATATAACATTACTGGCCATTAAAATTGCTACACCAAGAACAAATACAGATGATATACGGGTATTCATTGGAGAAATATATTATACTAGAACTGACATGTGATTACATTTTCACGCAATTTGGGTGCATAGATACTGAACAACCACCTCTGGCCATCATAACGGTCTTGATACGCCTGGGCATTAAGTGAAACAGAGCTTGTATGGCGTGTACAGGTACAGCTGCCCATACAGCTTCAACACGATACGACAGTTCATCAAGAGTAGTGACTGGCGTATTGTGACGAGCCAGTTGCTCGGCCACCATTGACCAGACGTTTTCAATTGGTGAGAGATCTGGAGAATGTGCTGGCCAGGGCAGCACGCGAACATTTTCTGTATCCAGAAAGTCCCGTACAGGACCTGCAACATGCGATCGTGTATTATCCTGCTGAAATGTAGGGTTTGACAGGGATCGAATGAAGGGTAGAGCCACGGGTAGTAACACATCTGAAATGTAACGTCCACTGTTCAAATTGCCGTCAGTGCGAACAAGAGGTGACAGAGACGTGTAACCAAGGCTCCCCATACCATCACGCCGGGTGTACGCCAGTATGGCGATGACGAATACACCCCTCCAATGTGCATTCACCGTGATCTCGCCAAACACGGACGCGACCATCATGATTCTGTAAACATAACCTGGATTCATCCGAAAAAATAACGCTTTGCCATTCGTGCACCCAGGTTCGTCGTTGAGTACACCATCGCAGGCGCTCTTGTCTGTGATGCAGCGTCAAGGGTAGCCGCAGCCATGGTCTCCGAGCTGATAGTCCATGCTCCTGCAAACGTCGTCGAACTGTTCGTGCAGATGGATGTTGTCTTGCAAACGTCCCTATCTGCTGACTCATGGATCAGACGTGGCTGCACGATCCGTTACAGCCATGCGGAGAAGATGCCTGTCTTCTCGACTGCTAGTGATAATAGGCCGTTGGGATCCATCACGGCGTTCCGTATTACCCTCCTGAACCCAACGATTCCATATTCTGCTAACAGTCACTGGATCTCGACGAACGCGAGCAGCAACGTCGCGATACGATAAACCGCAATAGCCATAATTTACAATCCGACCTTTATCAAAGTCAGAAACGTGATGGTACGCATTTCTCCACGAGGCATCACAACAACGTTTCGCCTGGCAACGCCGGTCAACTGCTGTTTGTGTATGAGAAGTCGGTTGGAAACTTTCCTCATGTCAGCACGTTGTAGGTGTCGCTACTGGCGTCAACCTTGTGTGAATGCTCTGAAAAGCTAATCATTTGCATATCACAGCATCTCCTTCCGGTCGGTTAAATTTTTCGTCTGTAGCATGTCATCTTCTTGGTGTAGAAATTTTAATGGGCAGTAGTGTATTATTGGACGGATTGTGACTTGTGCACATCACTTTGGTAGTAATCTGTGGTTGTAAGGCATAAGTTACGTCAATAAAAACTTGTAGGTTATTGGCAGTCATTTATTTATCATCTCAAAGTAATCAATTTAGAAATCTCTATTTGTATAATTATGAGGCTGAGATATTCTCAACACCTTGTAAAGAACGTGTCGTGGAAATGACAGTATGAGGCTAGAAGTAGACCACACTTGCCAGACACTTAAACAGTTTTACTGTTTGAAGAAAGAATACATGTGAAGACAGACGTAAACTAACGTACGTGGTAAATAATTACTGTCAGAAAGGTCTTTAACAATGAAGAGCAAGATTAAGCAGTGCCGTTTTATCAGAGGCACAGCTGCCTCCGCGTAATCTTTCTCGAATAACCAAAGCGAAGGCGGAATCGCAGCCAGACAGCTCGGAAATCAGCACGAGAGTAATAATGAATGCACACAATGCGAGACGCGCGCTGCTGTTCGGCTCCCGAGAGATTTCTGCCCCAGACAGTGGTAGGAGGGATCTTCACATTTCACCCCTGTGCCAACATTCGCGAAGGACTCAGAACCATATGAACACGAATAATAACGGGAACTACCTCCGGTAGACTAGTTGCAGCAACTCGGCAAACAGGAATCTCTTCCGCAACAAAAAACTCGCGCGATGTGGAGGATTTAGACAATATCTGAGTTACGGTTTGGTCCAATCAGCCTGAGAAACAAAGCCTAAGTTCCATTTGCGGCAGCTGAGCTGTTGGTAGTGGTTCTAATAGGACAAATGGAATACGAAATATGTGAGACAGATTATGTGATATATGACGCTGTGTTGGTGGTTTGAAAGTGAAGTGGAGCTCCATATGTTAATTACTTGACTTGTTGAAACTTTAAGTTGCTTTTCTTTCCCATGCCTGTTAAAATTGAACTCCGAGCAAGGAGGAAGTTGTTTAAAGCCATTTTCTCGTGCAGTTTCTAATCTTTTTATAAAGAATTATTTGATTGTTCACTAGCGTGCCGGATAGTGTTATTAAGGTGTGAACTATTTTAATAATGTGGACAGAAGGAATTTTACTGCCATACGTGTGAAGGCTTTGTGTGTGTAAGGATTATATAACTTTTGTCTTGGCCATTTCTCAATGTGATTCATTTTGTAGATCATCCTTGTATTCGTTGTATGTAGCATTTTGTCAGTAATTACCAACGACTCTGAGTATTGGATAATTGATTGGCGACTCCATGGCGTGTTGTGTGCACCACGACCAAATAGTGGATCGAATTGAAATGAAAACCAGCATTGGCCGTATTTTGTTGTTTTATTGTCAGCAAAATCGATTTTAGGTCACTTAGTGACCATCCTCAGTGCTGTAATAAACAATTAAAATTGGTAGGCACTGGTATCAAGCTATAACCACAAGATTAGAGCGATTACCGGTGAAGGTACGTACTTTAAACGAGTGAAACAAGCCATTCGATTTATTTCCTCTGTTCTCGCTCCCACTGTGGACAAGTGTTATCTTATTAACACCTCTTATTTCGGGCAGTGTTGGAAATTCATTAAAAAAAAGACTCTTGCACATCTCGCACCTTTTCCCGAATTCACATTGCTCATTGCATGCGTGAACATGATCAGATTTTTATCCTCCTCAATTTCTTCCGCTTCCTCGTGTACTCCATTTTGCTGTCACCCATATGTACTGTAGTAGCTTGATTATGGATTCTTCCACAACGGAGCCCACCTAGACTGTGTATAAAAAAAGGTCCCCACAAACCAGAGAACCATTTTAGCCTCCAGTTCTGGAGAGGTTAAGTAGTGAAAGACAATGGAATCGACAAAAGAATAATTAAAAAAATTATAATCTAAGCTCCCCAAACTCCGGATTCTGAGTAACGAACGATGTAAAACTCACTGTGCAAGTTTGTAGCAATAGCTGAATGCATGCGCAGTACAGGGTTATTACAAATGATTGAAGCGATTTCACAGCTCTACAATAACTTTATTATTTGAGATATTTTCACAATGCTTTGTACACACTTACAATACCTCAGAAAGTTCTTTAGGCATTCACAAATGTTCGATATGTGCCCCTTTAGTGATTCGGCAGACATCAAGCCGATAATCAAGTTCCTCCCACACTCGGCGCAGCATGTCCCCATCAATGAGTTCGAAAGCATCGTTGATGCGAGCTCACAGTTCTGGCACATTTCTTGGTAGAGGAGGTTTAAACACTGAATCGTTCACATAACCCCATAGAAAGAAATGGCATGGGGTTAAGTCGGGAGAGCGTGGAGGCCATGACATGAATTGCTGTTCATGATCTCCACCACGACCGATCCATCGGTTTTCCAGTCTCCTGTTTAAGAACTGCGGAACATCATGATGGAAGTGCGGTGGAGCACCATCCTGTTGAAAGATGAAGTCGGTGCCGTCGGCCTCCAGTTGTGGCATGAGCCAATTTTCCAGCATGTCCAGATACATGTGTTCAACCGTTTCTTCGCTCACTGCAGGCCGACCCGTTGATTTCCCCCTACACAGGCATCCAGAAGCTTTAAACTGCGCATACAATCACCGAATGGAGTTAGCAGTTGGTGGATCTTTGTTGAACTTCGTCCTGAAGTGTCGTTGCACTGTTATGACTGACTGATGTGAGTGCATTTCAAGCACGACATACGCTTTCTCGGCTCCTGTCGCCATTTATGTCTCACTGCGCTCTCGAGCCTCTGGCGGCAGAAACCTGAAGTGCGGCTTCAGCCGAACAAAATTTTATGAGTTTTTCTAAGTATCTGTAGTGTGTCGTGACCATATGTCAATGAATGGAGCTACAGTGAATTTATGAAATCGCTTCAATCATTTGTAATAGCCCTGTATAATAAGAAAATGGCATGTGTCTACACACCTAATACAGAGGGACACAACCAGAAAAAAGAGAGTAGTCTGTTAACAGGAGAACACAATGCGCACGTTGGAACAGTGAAAACTGAAGCTGGTTACGTGTTTTCTGTTAATAATCACCCAGAGTAACTTCAGCAGTGTACCATTGTCTTATGTACTAATCCCAAAAAGCTACAGTTTATAAAGCCTATCCGCACAGTCACTTGAGCCTGCGGAAAACTGGAACTGCCCAGAGCTATTCTGCAACATGATGGTTCCCCTCGAAAACAAATTATGTCATGAAGCGTCGTTTCGATAACCGCTTCCGTATTGTAGCTAGTTCTGTGAGGCTACATTTAATATCTGCGGTGAAGTTAAGAAACACAACACCAGAGTTCAAAGGACTGTAAAGAAAACAGTAATAATTTCAAGGTTAATGTGAGATGTATCGTGGCGTTACGAACCATAATACTTTAATTAATATACAACAAACTAAAAAATTGTGCGGATGCGTAGTTATAAGATTAATCGGTTCTTAAAGAGGATGGGAGCCCTCCACACTCTTTTTTACATATCTTTAGATTGGTAGAGGCCCATCTGCCTGGCAATCGGCACTGTTCGAGGATTCACATGAAATTCCACTTTAAAGAGAACAGTCGTCTACTGTTGCTTGCGATGCGACAGATTTACCTATCACCATGTAGTTAAGTTCTGTGGATACATCAACTCCTTTTTTCTGGACATCCTGTGTAGATCAGTTTATTTTTTGTATCATGAGACCATAGCTACATGCCAAACAGTTACAAGCGAACGTTGTACCCGACGTTCGGCAGGCACTCAGACTTCGGCCTCGGCTATAATGCCTGACCCCCCAGCGGCCGGTCAGCTCTTAACACACAAAAGCCGCGCCGGACATAAGTTATGAACCAGCCACGGAAAGCCCTACCTGACGAGCAGCCTGTTAATTAATGTGCTCTGCACGTAACAATTTGGATGAAAAATGCAGAAGCAATTTAGGTCGTATACATAAATAATTTTTAATCTTTTTAACGGTACGCTTTAATAAACGCGCCTAAAATATGCATAGTACGATTCGTCGGGTCTTAACTAACAGTTTCGTGTTTCCAAAAAGACCTAGCATCTCACTGACGCGGTCTTGTTTACCTACGAGATTCTGGGTCCCAGAAACATAGCATTTCTACCATTGTGTAGCGGGTGCGTACAACGAAAAACATCAGGCAGTTCTGTTGGATTTTCATGTACATAACTGATAATTTTATCATGCTTGTAGTATGCGTCAGTTCCATTAAACGATTACATATTCTTTTGGAAAAAATTCTTGGACGTAACGCAGCAGTAATGACAACAAATGCACTCATATCTCGAAAAGCTCATGAAGTATTGCTGAGAACGTAATGGCCTTCCGTTCAGTAACTATTAACAACAATAGCATTTACTCTGTATGTGGTTACTCTCTCACTATGGTTATCTAATTTCAGTTGAATCAGAGAAATGGTTCGAATGGCTGTAAGCACTATGGTACATAACATCTGAGGTCATCAGTCCCCTAGACTTAGAACTACGTAAACCTTACTAACCTAAGGACCATGCCCCAGGCAGGATTCGAAACTGCGACCGTAGCAGCATCGCGGTTCCGGACTTAAGTCCCTAGAACCGCTCGGTCATAGCGGCCGGCTGAATCAGACAACGGTATTCATATCTGGCTATATACGCCCATGA